>NC_045440.1:145982418-145993245 GCF_002776525.5 Piliocolobus tephrosceles
TCACTGGCTAACAGGCGGGATGCAGCACATGGTCCATCACTAACAGGAGGGGAGGTAGCACATGGTCCATCACTGGCTAACAGGCGGGGATGCAGCACATGATCTATCACTAACAGAAGGGGATGCAGCGCATGGTCCACCACTGGCTAACAGGAGGGGATGCAGCACATGGTCCATCACTGGCTGACAGGAGGGGATGCAGCAGATGACTGCACTGTACTTTTCCCGTTTCCAGAGTGCCATGTCCATGGAATCATGCAGGGTTGCAGCCCCTTGGGATGACCTCCTCCCCTCAGCATTCACACTGCTCAGATCCATCCTGGTGCTGTGCACCAATCCTTCCTTTTTTTTGAGACGGGGTATCACTCTGTTGCCCAGGCTGGAGTGCAGTGGCACAATCACAGATCACGACAGCTTCTATTTCCCAGGCTCAAGTGATCCTCCCACTTCAGCCTCCCTAGTATCTGGGACTATAGACACACACCACCCTGCCCAACTAAATTTTTTAAGGTGTTTGTAGAGACAAGCTCTCATTCTATTGCCCAGGCTGATCTCAAACTCCTGGGCCCAAGCAATCCTCCCACCTCAGCCTTCTGAAGTGCTGGGATCATAGAGGTGAGCCGCTGTGCCTGGCCTGTTTTGTTTTGAGATGGGGTCTTGCTATGTTGCCTAGGCTGGTCTCAAACCCCCGGGCTCAAGCGGTCCTCCTGACTTGGCTTCCCAAAGAGCTGGATTCCAGGCGTGAGCTACCATGGCCAGCCCATTTCTTTCTTATTCTTGAGTAGAATTCCGTTTTATGGGCGTACTATAGTTTATCTATTCACCCATGGAAGGACATTTGAGTTATATCCAGGTTTTGACAACTATGAAAAAAGCTGACATAAGCATTCATGCTTGAGTTTGTGTAGAAATATCTCCATGTCTCTAGGGTAAATGCCTAGGAGTGGAACTGCTAGGGCATATGGTGAGTGTACCTTTAACTTTGTAAGAAAATGACAAACGATTTTCCAGAGCAGCTGTTCTATTTTGCATTCTCACCAACAATGGTTCAAGAATTCCTTGCTGGCTATTGTCATAGCTGTTCTTCTAATTCTTTCAAGAATGTATTTTGCAGAACAAAGTTATTTTCCCATTGATTGAGGTTTTGGTGTCATATGTAAGACCTCTTTGCCAGGTCACAAGGATTTTTCTCTGATTCTAAAAGTGTGAGAGGTTTGCATTTTATGTTTACATCCAGTCTGAGCTAGCTTTTATATAAGGTATAAGAATTACATCCAAGTCCTCCTTCATCAGAGGATGCCTTTATTCCAGCTAAATTCCCAAAGAATGTTTTCACTAGATATATAATTCATATCACTAGATATATAATTCATATTCCTTTTTCTTTGGCATTTAAAAAATTTTGCTCCATTGCTCCCTGACTTCCATGGTTTCTGGTGAGAAATCCATTGTCTTTTAAATCCTTGCTCTTCCATATGTCTACGGCATTGTTTTGTGGCGGCCTCAAGATGTTTTTGTCTTTCAGCAGCTTGATAACGATGTTTCTTGGCATGGATTTCTCTTCGTTTATCCTGTTTTGTGTTCATATCTGAATCTGTAAGTTTCTGTCTTTGCTAAGATTCAAGCAATTTGAGCTCCTATTTATTGAATTTTCCCACAGCATTCACTGTCTCCTCTTCTTCTGGAAGTCTGATAATATGAATGCTAGTGCTGTGGGCCCTAAGGTTCCATTCATTTTTGGTCCATCACTTTTCTCTCTGTTGTTTAGACCTGATAATTTCTATTGATTTTCAAGGTCACTCTTCTCCTCTTATCTCCATTGTATGCTATTGAGATGATCCAGTGAATTTTTCTTATTTCAGTTACTGTACTTTTCAATTCTAAAATTTCCATGTGGTCCTTTTTACATTTTTACTTTTCATTTTTTAAATTCTGTTTTTATCATGTTTCATACATACACCTTCACCCTACCCCCCGAGTCTCCTCTATTATTAACATCTTGCATTAGTCCCCAGTGTCATCCAAGGACCCCTGCACTAGGACCTGGGCTGCTGCCCCCAAGTTCTTCAATGAAGGGGCAGACACTGACTACCCCAAGGGAAGACGTGTGTGGCAGCAGTGGGGGCAGCATGAATGGAACTTAAGAAGCTGGCCTCAAGCTGCCCTCTCATTGCCACCTCTAGCAGTCTGCCCACCTCCCAGGCTTTTGACCCAGGAGACAGGATCAGACACAGTTGTGAAATCTCGTTCCACCCTCTTCTGGTTTCCATGGTTGCTATTCTTGATTCTGCTGCTGGTTTGTCATCCCTGGGCGGGGGTGAGGGGGAGGGGGAATCTCTTCCTTTTGCCTATTTTTAAGATTTTTCTTTTGCGTTCTACACAATATGTCTGCATGTGGAATCTGTTTATCTTGTGAGATACAGGTTGTGCTTGAATTTATGTGTTTTATCAATTTTGGAGAATTCCCAGTAATTTCATATCTAGCCTTCAGCTAATTAATTCTCTCTTCAGCTGTGTCTAATATGCCATCTTATTTAGCCATTAAAATTTACCACTTGCATTTTTCCTATCTAGAAGTCCTGTTTGATGCTTTTTCAAATCTGCTTGGTCACTTCTGATATTTCCTTATCTTGCTCATTGTTTGGGTCTTTTGCTTCTTTGAATAGCTCATACATGGCTATTTTGTGTGCTGTATTTGTGAATGCCAGTAGCTGAAGTTCCTGGAGCCCTATTGCTGCCCTAGGAGGGGACAGCTCCATGCATGCCACTGCCCCTGAAAGTGATTGTGACTTCTTTGCTGACTCTCAGTTGTGGGGCTCCTCTACTCACGTCTGCCAGCTTTTCCTGGGCGCTCACCTGTGGTTTAACCCAGCCTGTCTGCTGTAGAGGCCTGGGTGGGAGCACCTCCTCCAGAGCCGCTTGGCACTTGCTTCTGCTTGGAATCAGTGGGTGCTACTGCCCTGCAGGCCCCTTCCAGAGTCCTGGCCTGTTGCAGCCTTGGGTCCAGCTCGCCCCGTCCCTCCCCTTGGGAAACCAAGGCCTGTCTTCCAACCCAGCCCCAGTTTCAGCTCCTGCTCCCAACAGTGACCCCGAGATTTTCATTGTTTTTCACTCGCTATTCTAGTGTCAGTTGTTTTGGGCTCTTCCATTTGTCTTTCATTTTTAAGGCTTTAGAGATTTCCCTTGCTTTTTCTGAGGGCTGGGGATACATTAAAAGCTGCATTTCTTGTCATTTATGTAAGACCTAGTTGTATTTTGGTGGGAGGGATCTTTGGGGCCTCTGTCCACCCGCCCACTCCCACAGTGCTGCCTCTGTTTCCACCCCTGTCCACCCGCCCACTCCCGCAGTGCTCTGAGGATAGATATGGGTCCCTTCCCACCTTCCTCATCAGGACCTCTGGGGAGACCCCACCTAGTCCGCCGCCCCTTCCTTCTCACAGCTGAACCCTCTTGGCTCCTGTGAGTCTACACCGCCCCAGTGCCCCCCTTCTCTCGGTGGCTGCTGCTTCTAAGCGTCCCTTGCTGGGACATTCTCCTCCATCCAACTACGAAATGCTGGAATTCCTCCAGGTGCAGTCCTTGGCCCCTCATCCGCCAGCAGCCTCCTCCACACCATGGCTTCGTCTTCTGTCTGCTGACGCTGCACACCCATCACCACGGCTCAGCCGACCCGGTGCCCAGGCCCACATCTGCTGCCCTTGGCCTCTCCGACTGGGCTGGATGCACCTGGTCCCCGGACCTGTCCTCCTCCTGGCCGCTTGTACTCCCTCGTATAGTGCTTAGCTGGGGCGGGGGGCGCCGGGTGAGCACTGAGAGGCGGGCGCTGTCAGGGGAGAGCTCGGACCTCAGGCCTCTGCCCTCAGCCTGCTGGGAAAGGCCCAGGACAAACGGCACTTCCCTCTTGCTTTCCCACCCGGCATGCCCACTGGCTCCACAGCCTGGGCAGGCCCAGGCCCGGGCCCCCTGGTGGCCCCTCAGCTGGCTTTCCTCCCATGCCCTGGCCTCTTGCCTTTGCCTGGGCAGTTCCTCCAGCCCAGATGGCCTCTGGGTGTGGTGCCCTCCCTCTCCCACCTCCATCTCAGTCTTGATATCCTCCAGGGCTGAGCTCAAGCACCACTTCTCCAGGAAGCTCCCTTCCCGGGGCAGTGGCTGGGAGATGGAGGTCTCTGGGTGACCCTCCCCATGCCCCGGCCTGCGGCCTAGGATGCATCTGCCAGTCTCCCCAGAGCGCCCCAAGGACAAGCACCGCATTCCCAGTGACGCCTGCACTCGGCATGCAATGCACATTCCCTGAGTGGTGACCACGGGCCAATGACTCTAGGAGGAGCCTTGGATGCCCTCCGCGGAGATGGCCCTGAAGCCACCACAGACATCAGGGCCATGGGCACAGCTGAAAGCCCGCTGAGCAAGGCGTGGGGAGGGAGGGAAGGCATTGCAGAGGGCGCAGTGACGTCTGCACCAGGAGCTCAGACAGCAGAGCAGATGCAGCCCTTCGGAGGCGAGGCAGGGCAGGCGGGGAGGAGGTCCCTGCAGGCCTGGATGTGGCAAGTGTGAGGGGTACCCTCAATGGCTGCAGTGGAGATACAGGCCAGGCACAGAGGGCCCAGGGCCACTCCAGGCTTAAACAGACCCCCAAGGGTGGGAGGGACCTGAGATCACTTGGAGAAGAATGCGGGGTGGAGGGGAGGCAGGGGGAGCCTGGAGCAGGGCGGGCACATGGGAGGGACGATTGTGGATGCAGGAGGAAGGGTCACGGCCCTGCTGGGGAGGGAGGGGTGGGGAAGGGGCTGTGAGAATGGCCCCCGAGGTCCTGGGATCCTTTTGTTTATGGCCCAGTGTCAGCAGGTGAGTCCTCAGCTCACGCTGGCCAGAAGAGCCATCCCAGCAGCTTCTGAAGCCCTGGGTTGCCAGGGCCCTTCCAACCCCCACAGCTGTGTGAATCTGGAGGGGAGAGCCCAGCCGGGCCCTGGACACACCGAGGAGGGGCCGTGGCGAACTCTGTCAGCATTTAATAAAGATAGAAATCAACACAACGACCAGCCGCCGACGACCGTAACAAGCCCAGGGCTCAGGCCACATACTGGGACATCCCACGACGTCTTCCAAGAAGGTCAGGGAGAACTCGCGGCACACGGCGTTCTCGTCCTGCCTGAGGGCCTCTAAGTCTGCAGTAGAGACCTCGGGGCTGACTGCACGGCCCCAGCCTGGGAGCGGTGGGCACCTGCCCTGGAGCTGAGAACCAGCTGGGGCCCTCCTGTCCCGGGCGTCCCACTGAGAGGGGTGGGGAGGGGTCACCGCCCTGTGCCGGGAGCCACGTCTGATGGGGAGCACAGCCCTGTCCCGTCCTCCGGTGTGAAGGAGAGGACAATGTCCCATTCTCAGGACAGGCTGGCCAGGGGAGCCCCTCTCGGCTGCACAGCCCGCGGGCCAGGGTGGAGGTCCTGCCTTAAGTCTCCTAAGGACTCTCATGTCCTTTGTTCAGGTAGAAGCAGAGGTTGGAAAAGTAGCCCTGCAGAATTCTCCCTGGATAAGTGTGGGGAGGAGCGGTGGGCCAGGGCCCTGTTTCCCCGAGGCTGGTGGGGAAGCCCCTTGCCCACTGGGGCAGCTGGGCTGGCTCAAAGGGGCAGGAAAGCAGTGCTTGACTCAAGGACCAACCTTGTTCACCCTGCTGGGCCTAGAGCCATTTATCCCAAGAGCAAGCCCCAGGGGACGTGAGCATGGCCATCGGCCCGGCACCTACCAATGAACTTCATGGCCACCAGCTTCAGGTTCCTGTGGGGGCTCTCCAGGTAAAGTAAGGCCTGCATGAGAAACTGGTGGTAGTTGCTGAAGTTGTTCTCTACCTGGGGAAGAGAGAAGAGATGGTCTGTGGCCAGGCTGGGGGCCCACTGGGCTCCCTGACCTCTGGGACTTGGCTCTGCCTGGGCTGCCCTGGCAGCCCCCACAGCCCCTACCTCTCACTGATCACGGCCTGGACATGGGGAGGGCCATTGCCCCAGCCAGAGCTGGCACCTGGGCTCTGGCAGGCTGTGGGGTCAGAGGCAGGAAGAGCTGAGCTCTGCAGGACCAGCTTCAAGACTCAGCCCCACCCCAGGTGGGAGTCCAGGTCAAGGGAGCTGGGCCCAGTCATCCTTTCTGAGAGTCGCCTCGACCCTCCCCCCATGCCTTGTGCCCATGGCACCCCACGGCGGTCACGCTTGTCCCCGCGCTGGGTCTGCAGCCCCGTCAGAGCCCATGGGAGGCCTAGGACACCGGCCCCCACAGCAGGTGTGGCTCACTGGCTTCTCACCCTCCTGGGGTGTGCTGGGCCCCAGGTTTCCAATAGAGGAGAGCACGTCCAGGGCGGGGGGCACCGTGGAACCCCGAGGACAAAGCCAACTTGGATGAGGGGGCAGTGGGCGTGAAGGGGTGCTGAGAGCTTCATGGGACCTGCCAGAACAAACTCTTCAGTGACCGGCATCCTTTGAGGCTTTTGGGTTTTAGAAACCAGCTTGTCTTGTTGTCTGAGCCTATTTGCACTGGCTTTCCTGCCACGTGCACACCAGGAATCCCTACCTCACTTTGTCCCTTACCCCCCAGGCCACCACATCCCCTGCAGTTCTCAGACAGGCCCCTGGGCTACTACCACTGCTATGACGCCAGGCCATTCCTGCCCAGCCTGGTACCCACCCACCTGCTTCCTGCTGTTAGGCTGGCTCAGAGCTGCCTGTGGTCTGTGGCCCTTCCCACCCAAGCCTCCTTGCTTCCCACTCTCCTTCCACAGGGGACAGCCCCAGACGCAGCCTGGACTTGCAGCTTCAGCCACAAGGTGCCCTGGGGTCTCCACAACCTGGACACACGAGATCCAATTTGCTGTCCATGCAGAGCATCCCAGTTGCCAGCAAGCCCACACGCTGGAAACTCGGTCAGGAACCCATGACCTTAGAGAGACCCACAACCCTGCCCTGGGCCTGCTCTAGGGGCTGGACGGCAGCGCTGGCCCCCACCAGACCTCACACGTTCTTGGGGCCCAGACTCTGGCCTGTCTTGACACCTCCCACTCAAAGGCTCCAGGGGCCCTGCAAGCGCTGATCCTGTCTCTCGGAGTGGAAAAAAAATCAGGAAGGATTTGGAACCTTCTCATGTTGCCAGAAAGAAGGAGGCTTTAAAAAACGCCCAGGGGCAAAAGCACAAACTGAGGTCCGGGAGCAATGCTCACAGCAAGAAGGGGTGGGTTAAAGGGGCTGCTGGCCAGGCTGTGGCCCCCGCACATTCACTCCGGGATGGTCACCACAGGGTGGCGCTTACTGGGACTAAGCTGAGTCTTCATGAGCTAAGCTGTGTCCCCGCAAACTCAAATGTTGAAGCCTTGACCCCAGTACCTCAGATGTGACTGTATTTGGGGTAGGGTCTTAAAGAGGTGATCAAGGTGACGTGCGGTTGTCAGGGTGGGCCCTGGTCCAGCAGGACTTGTGTGCTCACAAGAAGAGGAGCTTGGGACACAGATACGCGGAGGGAGGACGCCAGGCGGAGATGGGAGCGGCGCCGCCCCAGGCCAAGGACCTACGAAAGCAAGGAGAGAGGCGGGCAGATGCCACCCCAGCGCCACCCGAGGGCAGGGTTCTGCTGGTGCCTTCGTCTGGACTCCTGGCCTCCAGAACCGTGAGAGGGTGCGTCTTCGTGATGTGAGCCACCAGGCATGTGGTTCTGGGTGACAGAGGTCTGGCCAGCACATGCAGGCCCTGCCCTCGAGATCACTCCAAAGAGCGGGGTTCCCGGGAAATAAACAGGAAGGAGAAGACCACAGAGAAGGGAGACTACACACATTAATTTCTACTGGTATTCAAAAGGAGGGAAGCATTTTTGTTCATTTGTTTGTGTTTGTTTAATTGTAAAACTACCTATTGGGTACTAACAGAAGAGTTTAAATGATGCCTTGTGTTTCTTCTATTCGTGGTATGACATCAACTCGCTCCCATCAGTGGAATCAAGAAAGAATAAAGGCGGGGCTGAGAATAAACCACCCTGCCTCCGGGGCTGGGGGCTAGGGCGGGGGCCTCGGGGTGCTGTGCGGACTCGAGGGAGTGGTCGGCCATGGCCGAGGCTCAGCCCGTGTTCCCAAGCAGCCTGCAGGGACCCCATGTGCAGCATGAGACAGCAGCCTGGCGTTAGACAGCGATGAGCCGCCCATTTTAAAATACTGATCATAAACACATAACCTGCTGTCAATAACACCTGCGGGTCAGGGGCCACCTGACCACCATGAAAGGAATGGAATTCCATCCAGAAAGGGATGCTGGCCGGCCGAAACTTAAACAAGGTGAGATGTCAGGGAAAGACGCTGACTTTTGAGAAGCAGAATTGATGTGATGGGGCAGGTGAACGGTCAGGTGGACAGGACCCCTGCGGCCGGGGACACCTAGTGGCACGCTCACCCAAGGGCACTGGTGGACAACCAGCTCCCAACGCCCGCGATGGCCCAAGGGGGCGGCTGGTTTCTATTGGGTCTGATCTTTAAAGCTATGGAAATTCTAGGGAGGTGTGAAAATGGGTACGTCCCTGAAAACCCAGGAAGGCCTGTGCAGGGAAGAAAGAACAATAATAAGGAAAGAGGACGCAAATATCCGGCAAGGAGGGCGCACACCCGAATGACCCGCACAGTCCCAACACCGCCGTGCGGCTCCTCGTCCGCAGTGCCTGAAACGCGGGAAGATGTGGTGTTTAAACCTAGGATTGTAGTGAAGCTTTTAGAGTTGTGTCAATAAGTTTGTGAGCAATATGTAAATGTTGAGAAGTTTGTTAATTCTGTAAGTTTTCATGGATCAATTGTCTTAGTAAGGGTAATTGTAATGCTAGCAGTGCTGACTGTTCAATGCTTTAGAAGGTGGACTCTTTCATAAATTAATAAGATTAATAAACTGGCTTTATCTTATTTTATTTTATTTTTTGAGACGGAGTTTTGCTCCTTGCCCAGGCTGGAGTGCAGTGGCGCTATCTCGGTTCACTACAAGCTCCACCTCCCAGGTTCACACCATTCTCCTGCCTCAGCCTCCTGAGTAGCTGGGACTACAGGCGCCTGCCACCACGTCCAGCTGATTTTTTGTATATTTTTTAGTAGAGACGGGGTTTCACCGTGTTAGCCAGAATGGTCTCAATCTCCTGACCTCCTAATAGAGACGGGGTTTCACCATATTGGTCAGGCTGGTCTCCAACTCCTGACATCAGGTGATCAGCCCACCTCGGACTCCTAAAGCACTGGGATTACAGGCATGAGCCACCGTGCCCAGCCTATAAACTGGGTTTAAATAAAATACAAATGGTGGTGCATATACCTCTCCACGCACAAAAATACCTCCAAAATGAAAGAATCTGTTAACAACAAATTTATCATAAAATCTTCAACTGAAGCCGCTAAAATAAAAGGGCGGAGCTGGACAGAGAGACAGAGCCAGGGCCCCAGGTGTGCACTGAGCTCCAGCTGCCCCAGGCACCAGGCAATCTCCCAGGCTGAGACCAGGCGTCAAGGCCACCACCCAGGTGCCCCGGGGAAGGACCAGCCTCAAGGCCCAGGAATCAGGAGGAAGAGGGACCCAGGACTAAAACAGGCACCTTAAGAACTGGACCGGAAAGACTCTGTGGGCAGGCAGAGAGAACCAAAGAAGGTTTGTGTCTGTCTCGGCCTGTGGAAAAAGATGTTTTCTTCAGGGTTGATAACCATGGTCAAGCCCCACAGGAGGATTTAGGGTCTCAGTTTCCACTGCCAGCATTCAGTGGGTACCCCAGAGCTGGGGAGTTAATGCAGAAACTCATCCCATATCAGCAGCAAACACAAAGACCCTGGCACGCACAGCCTTGAGCCCAGTGCCAGGGCTTCATGGAGAAGCCCAGGATACGCAGAAGCAACGTGAGCAGGGGAGAAGCCACCGTGAGCAAGAGACAGAAAGCACAGGCAACGGCAAGGCCAGACCCTGAGAATGTCCCAGAAGCGAGCCATGCAGACGAGATGATAAGGTGTTTTTTAAATGATTACATTTGTGGGAAACAGGAACTCCTAAGAAAAAGGCAAGACACTACAGAGAAAGAACAGGTGCACCTGGAACACAGCGCAGGAGACAAAGCGAAGACCACCACTGTTGATGTGATGAAGGTGGCGGATGTTTTACGAATGAATCAGGGATAGAGAAAAAATGAACTGGGAGATAAATCCGGGGGAAAATAACCCAAAATGCACCATCGAGAGAGAAAAGAGATGGAAAACGTGAAACCGGGCTTAAGACACACAGACTGGAACAGGGTGAGAAGGTCACTCACAGCAAACGTGTGAGATCTTTGTGCCCCTCACGTGGTTTTTGTTTTTTTGGTTCTTTCGCCTCTTCAAATTCACCTATTTTGCCTGGTGTGTGCAGATGGATGTGAGCCCCCTGAGTATCTCCCTCTGCTGGTGGGTCCTGGGGTGTGGTCAGAAGACAGCGGTGAGAGGCACCCCAGGAGGCAGCCCCTCTGCTCTGCGGGCTGCAGGATCTCCAGGGCCAGACTCCTGCACTGCGACCACTGCCCCAGCACTCAGCTCCTGCAGAGCATGGGGCCAGCCACGGGAAGGGGCAGCTGTGCCCGAACCCCCTGGGGCAGTTTGGCAAGGGAGTATCACCCATGCGACACCTCCCTGTGAGCAGCTTCTCCTGCAGCTCAGAGGGCTCATGTACAGCAGTCTCTGCACCCACTGGCTTCTCTGCTACAGGAGCCAGTTGCCTGGGAGAGGAGGTCTGCTTTGGGCACTTGCCTCAGCCCAGGGAGGGGCTCTTCTGCCTTATGTGACAGGACACACGCTAATGTTCGACCGACAGACGC
>NC_045440.1:145993345-145995881 GCF_002776525.5 Piliocolobus tephrosceles
CCCAGGGAGGGGCTCTTCTGCCTTATGTGACAGGACACACGCTAATATTCGACAGACGCGTCATTCCTGCTGCTGCTGCATTCTTCAGAGCGCTCGTTACCTCTTACCAGCCAGCCCCTTCGAACTCTCATTCCCCGTGGCACTGAGTCATTCTTCACACTGCACTTGCCTGCTCACACTGCTGTGTGGTGCCCATCTCAGGAACGGGCTCCGAGCGATACAGAATACTCAAGTCCCAATTATGCTCTAGCGGTTAAGGGCAGCAGACCTTGGGCTCCCAAGGTCAATGTTTCCGCTGTCACTGTCATCAGCCAGGGGTGACAGCGTGAGGACAGACGGCACCACGGCACACAGTGGGCAGCCAGCATCCCATTCCCACGGCAGCGAGCTCGGCGCCACCCACACTCACATCCTAAGCTCACATCCTAAGGCATAGCCCCTCCCCGCCCCGAGCCTGTCACTGCTGACCCATCTCCTGGACCCCTCCCAGTACCAGCACAATTCCACAGAGCAAGGAGGAAGTTCTCAATAAGATCCCGGCCGGGCGCGGTGGCTCACGCCTCTAATCCCAGCACTTTTCGAGGCCAAGGCAGGAGGGTCACTTGAGCTCAGGAGTTCGAGACCAGCCTGGCCAACATCGCAAAACCCTGTCTCCACAAAAAGTACAAAAATGATCTGGATGTGGTGGCGGGCCCCTGGGGTCCCAGCTACTCAGGAGGCTGAGGTGAGAGGATTGCTTGAGCCCAGGAGTTTGAGGGTGCAGTGAGCTAGGACTGTGCCTGTGGATAGCTACTGCACTCCAGCCTGGGCAGAGAGATGGACCCTGTCTCAAAAAGAATAAAAAAGACCCCAAAGCACGAAGCACAGAAAAGGAATACATTTGGCTCCATTAAAACCAAAAACTTCTGTCCAACCAGTAACATCATAAGCAAGGTCAAAGGACAGGTCACTCACTGTGCAAAAATATTTGCAACGCCAGTAGTTGGCTAAGGATGCAGGCACAGCAGAGAAAGAATTCCCACACTTCTCCAAGCGAAACACAGACAACCTCATATAGGACGCAGAGAGGATCTGCACAGGCAGCTCGCAGCAGAGGAGCCTGGCCCGGCCAGTTCTGGCTCGCCAGCTTTCAGGGTTCCCTGCAGAAGCCAAATGTATCTCTTCCTGGGAATCGTTGCTCCATCAGATTCCCGCCCTCCCCTGCCTTCGAGAATTACATCCCCACCCTCTCAGGAAATGTTTGTTCCTTTCCCCACATCCAGCGCCAGCCTCTGCTTCCTCCAGGAAGCTCTCCCTGATTGCTCCTGTCCACAGAAACATGGCCTTCTTTGACCTCTAACTGCTCACCTCTGCCGTTATGGCTGCGGCAGCCTCAGGAGCTTCCCCCTGGGATTTCCCTTCCCTCTGCATTCAAGCTGGTAGTGGCTCTTCCCTTCATCCCCTTGCAGGAAGGAGGTGACAGGGTCAAGAATGCAGACAACAGCAAACCTTTCAGCTTTCGGGCTCCTCCCCAGCCCTTTGGGAGCCTGGTGGGGCTTTCAGGCAGTGGAATTCTCCCAGCAGCTGGAGTGAGGCAGGGCCCGCAGCCAGCGCTGGGCACGGCACCCAGTACCCAAACAAAGGGACCCCGTGTGGGCCGAGATCAGTGCAGGTGGAGATCAGGCCTGCTGGGCCCACCAGTGACCTTGGCCCTGCTAAAGAGCCTGGTGCTGCCTCCCTGGCAGCCTGGCCAAGCCTGGAGGTCCGTTTTTCCCACTTATAGGACAGAATGAGAGACTGCAGTCAGAGATGAAATTGGCAGCTGGAAAACAGAGAAGCAGTGTTTCTCGCTCGCCCCTGCCCCCTTCATCCGCCTCTTGCGAGGACGTGCTCCTGGCCAGAGAACTGGGCTCAGCAGGGTCTGTGGGGTGGGCTTCTGTGAGCTGAGGGCCCTCCTCAGGTCAGCCCTGGGACTTGAAGACCACAAGGCTCCCCTCACCGTGTCCACTGCCGCCTGCACCCTCCAGCAGCTGCTCCATCCTCACATAGACACCCCTCAGGGTGCTGGGCTCCCGCACACAGCCCTCCCCTCCTCCCCGGCCCTGCTGGTCCTCCTCCGAGAGGGCGCCCACACCTTACCATGAAGATAAAAATGTGGTTCTCGGCGCCCAGCCTGTGGCCCCACGCCAACATGCTAAACAGCTCCTTCCGGAACTTCCGCTTCAGCAAGATGGCGCAGCGTAGGAAGGTAAGCTTCGTCTTCTGTGGGTGCACAGCAGAAATATAGGACCAGGAGGTCCGGGCTCCCCTCCCCATCACCATGCCCCTCCCTTGAAGAGCCCAGGGGCCTCCACAGCCCTGCTGTCCCCGGCTGCACAGTCTGCCAGTGCCCTGGAGGGGCTGGCCTGCCAGAGGAAGAGGAGGCCCGCAGCACTGTGTCCACCCCAGTCCCATGGGTGTCCTGAGGTAATTCACACTGAGCTCCCAGGGAGGCCAGTGGTCACCCTGGCTGCCCAGGCCTCCTTCTGGACCTGAGGGCCTCTCTCGAGGGCCAGAG
>NC_045440.1:145995891-146004347 GCF_002776525.5 Piliocolobus tephrosceles
TGCCCAGGCCTCCTTCTGGACCTGAGGGCCTCTCTCGAGGGCCAGAGAGATGAGGGACAAGGGTGCAAGGGAGGGCCAGAGGCCACCAGCACCCCCACAGCTGCCGGCCCTTAGAAGAGCCCTTAGAAGAGCCCCTGCTGTGGGCTGAACTGTGGCTACCAGATCCATGTGCTGAGTCTCTGAACCTGGTACTGAGCTATCAGGGGCGACTTTGACTGGGGACAGGGTCTTAAAACAGTGATTAAGGGCCAGGTGCAGTGACTCACGCCTGTAATCCCAGCACTTTGGGAGGCTGAGGTGGGCAGATCACTCAAGGTCAGGAGTTTGAGACCAGCCTGGCCAACATGGTGAAAACCTGTCTCTACTAAAAACACAAAAAAAATTAGCCGGGGGTGGTGGCATGTGCAAGTAGTCCCAGCTACTCGGGAGACTGAGGCAGGAGAATCACTTGAACCCAGGAGGCGGAGGTTGCAGTGAGCGGAGATTGCACCACTGCACTCCAGCCTGGGCGACAGAGGGAGACTCTTTCTGAAAAACAAAAACAAACAAACAAAACAAAAAGAGGTGACTAAGGTAAAATGAGGTCATTAAAGTGGGCTGCAATCCAGGATTCCTGGTGTCCTTCTAAGAGGAGTAGAGTAGGATACAGGCACACAGAGGGACAGCCTCGTGAGGACACGGGGAGAGGGCACCCATCCACAAGCCAGGGAGAGAGAGCCCAGGAGGAGCCAGCCCTTCCATGCCTTATCTCCGAGCTTCCGAACTCAGACACAATACATGCCTGCTGTTTTGCCCCCCTCCGCCCACAGGTGGCCCTGGCCATCCTCGCAGTCCCCATCCCAGGCCTGGCTTCCCCGCCCCTTGCTGAGCTGGGAGGACTTGGCCCATCGGGTTTTCATTCTCCAAAACCCTCAGCCTCCTCCCGAGTCCACTCTGCCAGGGCCCCTGCCTGGTGCTCTGGGGCTCACACATCTGTCCCCATAGCACTGTGCTCCTCATGGGGAGGGGCTGCCTCCTCTCCACACCCACGAGGAGGCCCCACTCACAGCAGGTGCTTGACAAATCCATGGATATCAACAGAGCAGGGGGATTTTCTGCTCCCCCGCCAGGCCTCAGCCTCGCCTTCCTGCCTTTGCCCAACTGCTCAGAGAATGCAGTGGACCTCGGCCTCCACGTAACTTTTTAACTGCAGCTTCTGAGATCTGGATAGGGGTCAGCCTCCCCCAACAGGGTACCCTGGTGAGCTCAGCCACCTCTTCCTTCTGAACATATGGCTGCATCCCTCAGTTTCCCATTTGGTTATATCCTCGCCAGTCTGTATCCGACACCCCCAGACAACTCTGCAAAAAGCAGCAGCTTGACTTCCCCACATGGGATCCAGCTCTGGAAAGCAGCAACCATCTCCCACCTGCGGACCCCACCTGGGGCCACTCCCAGCTCTCAGACCCCACCTGGGGCCACTCCTGGATCTCCGCCTCCCCAGGGTCCGATCAGTCCCTGGCAGCTGTGGGCTCACGACCCCCTTATGCGGCTGCCCGACCCTGGCTCAGTCCTCTGCCCTTCACTCCATACCTCCCCTAAGTGATTCAAAGCCCCCATCCATTCTCACCTGGTCGACCCAAGGGTCTTTCTGCACCCAGCCCAGTCGCTTTCTGAACCCCAACCCCAAGGGTTGGAGGACCCACCCCTTGGCCCCCAGCGTTCCTCTACAGTGGGCGTGCATGAGCCCCGCCGGCGGCAGAAACCCCCTTCCTTCCCATGGTCCCCGCCCAGCAGCTCCACCAGCACATGGGCAGCTCTGGCTTCTTCCAGGGGTGGGCTTGGGTGAGGCCATGTAAGCACCCTGCTGGCAGGGGGTCCCCCTCAGCCGGGACAGCCAGGGTTAAGAGGGCCTGAGGTCCCCTGGGGCCCACCCACCACCCCTGCCCAGGGCAGGCCTGCTCACGTCCTTGAACAAGGGCAGCAGGTGCTGGGCCATCGTGACGCTGGCAGCGCCAACGCCCTGGGTGCCCAGACGGTGCAGAATGTCACCCAGGATCTCCGTCAGGCCTGTGAGGTCCTCGGACTCAGGCTGCAGGAAGCTGTCTGGCAGCCGCATCAGCTGGGCCCGGAGCAGGACCACCTGCGGGAGACCCGGCCCTGCACGTGGGACCCCTGCTCAGCTGCTCTGTGTAGGAACCCTCCCCAGGCTTCCCCTAGCGGGGCGGCTCCCTGCCTGCCGGCCACACGGCTCTTCTGATTCCCAGCGGGCTGTGAGCTTCCTGAGCGGGGACTGTATCTGCTCTGCCCCAAGCCCAGCCCACAGTGCACTGCCTCAGAGGTGGCTGAGTGGGCAGAGGGCGGACGATTGAGCCCCTGGCAGAGATTGGCTGCGGGCCACTCCCTCCTCTCACACCGCTTATCAGAGGGAAGAAAAGCCTGGGAACCTCAGGCCCAGCGGGAGGCTGCTGATGGGGGTTCCTTCCCACCCACAAAGGAGGCCAGAGGCACTGACCTTAGGGCTCCCCTCAGCTCAGAGATTCTGGGCTCCACAGCCCTGTGCAGTGCTATAGGGGCTGCCTTCCCCACCCATTTCTTCCAACGCGATGCCTGCAGTGGAGACAGTTCCCGGCACCACCTCCTCCCCGCTTCCTAGGATAGAAGTGCGTGTCCTCCTGGAGCACCCCGTCTCCTCTCAGCTTCTTAGGGTGCACTGAGGCACCGCTGAGGCCCCTCAGGCTCCTGAGCTGCACCAGCCGGCTGGGATGATTCAGGCCCATGCTCAGGAAGTTGGCACGGTTCTCCGAGATGCACACTGGGAGACCTCCGGGCTGTTGAGAAACTGAGGAGAGTCAGCACAGTTAGCCCACTAGTCAATGACGGCAGCCAGGGCGAGTCAGCCTGTACGCCACGGGAGACAGAGGGCGAGACACAGGCGGCCCTCGAGACAGCCATCAAGTGTTGCACGTGGAAGGCAGAAGTTAGGGTGCCTTTGTAAAAAAGTGTTTTTTCAGACAGGGTCTCACCTCCCCAGGGTGGAGTGCAGGGCTGCAATCACAGCTCACTGCAGCCTTGACCTCCTGGGCTCAAGACATCCTTCCACTTCAGCCTTCCAAACACCTGGGACTATAGGCATGCACCACCACACCGTTATGTACGTATGTATGTATGTATGTGTGTATGCACCCGGCCTCCACCTCCCCTCCCTGCCCCTTACCTGCAGGAGGAAGGAAACCTCGTCCATGCTCTTTTTCTCAGAGATGAAGCTCTGAAGCAGCAGGTCCAGGGTGCACGTGGCCTTCTCGTACAGCACCTAACAGAGGAAGATGGCCACAGCGTGTTGCACAGTCCAGGGTCAGCCTGCCAGCTCCACTGCCCGCGCAAAAAGATGTGCTTACCCATCCCTCACAAGGCACCTGCAAAACTGGGAGGAGGGCCAGACCACTCCTCACTGCAAGGCCTCGGGCCGGTCACCTTGTCTACCGTGGGCCAGCCCTAGTGTGTAAGGACAGACAGTGCCCGCAGCAGCTGCTCTCTGCAGGTGATAACCACTGGGGGTGGTGAGAGCTGCCTGCATGCCACAGGGGAGTTGTGGGGGACACCGAGCAATGAGCGGAAACCAGCCCAGGGGAGCACAGTGGCGCGTGCTGCCCTGCCCTCGGCTCTCAGACGGTGCACCTCACTTTCCTCCCACTTCCCGCCCCCCCCACCTCTGGGGCTGCCCTTTGTCCTCTGCTGTCCCTTTGACGCTGCTCTCCCTTGGGGTGGCCTGTGCTCTTTTCTTTTCATCCTCTTTATTCTCCCTGGGAACATTTTTTGGCTGATGTCCTCAGATATTCAGAAGTCAATGGGTCCAAAGCCCCCGCAGACCCCTCAAGGCTTGTGCCCAGGGCTTGCCAGCCTGGTGGGTGAGAATCCAGTGTGTTGCTCAGCAGTGGGGGGTGCTTGGAGATTGTGGGATGAATAAACAGAGAATTAATGTCATTTGGTGCTGTGAAAATCCTTGCAAAATATAGGAAAGACCACGGCATTCCCTCAAATCCTGACCAAAGGAATGAACCACAGCTGCTCACGTGTGTCACGGCACCACAGTCTATCCCCTTGGCCACCTAAGACCAAAGCATCCTTTGGTCAGCGGAAACAGCACATGCTGTTGATGCACCAGAGCGAGGACAATGGCCTCTGTCAGTGACAGTACACCAGCCACAAATCACTCTCTCCCTGGATGGGTATTTCCTAGCACATACTGTACTCCTCACCTGCAAGGCTGGTGTGTGGTAGGAACCAGACCTGGGTCCTGATCATAAGAATATTCTAGTCTAGTTGGAGAGGCAAAAACAAGTAATGAACACCCAAGAACAAAAGGAAGCATCTAAACAAGTTCGAGACTGTGCGTTGGCCATGTATTCAAGTGATGTGGGAAAGGAGAGTCATCAAAGAGATGGTGGAGAGTCACTTTCCCCAGATCCAAGGGTGACCCAGGGCTCCACCCAGGCACTCAGACCCTGCCCTCTCCTCTGTTGCCCTCCCATTGGGCAGAGGCTGTGTTAGTCAGTTCTCACATTGCTTTAAAGAAATATCTGAGACTGGGAATTTATTAAGATAAGGGAGTTGATAGGCTCATGACTCTGCAAGCTGTACAGGAAGCATGGCAGCTTCTGCTTCTGGGGAAGCCTCAGGAAACTTACAATCATGGCAGAAGGCAAAGGGGGACCAGGCACATCTTACAGGTCCACAGCAGGAGGAAGAGGTGGGGGCGACACAACCAGATCTCGTTGAGAACTCACTCACTAGAACAGCACTAGGGGGATGGTGCTAAGCCCCCCGTGATCCAATCACCTCCCATCAGGCCGCACCTCCAGCAGTGTGGATTACATTTCAACGGGAGATTTGGGTGGGGACACAGATCCACTTCCAGCAATGCAGATTACATTTCAACATGAGATTGGGTGGGGACAGAGATCTACCTCCAGCAATGCGGATTACATTTCAACAGGAGATTTGGGTGGAGACACAGATCCAAACCATACCAGAGGCCCGCGCAGCTGGCTTGTCCCCACCAAAACTCATGTTGATGCTTAGTCCCCAGTGTCATAGTGTTGAGAAGTAGTAGGACCTGTAAGAGGCATTTGGGTTGTGAGGGACCCACCTTCATGAAGGGATTCGTGCCATCTCCCAGGAAGGTGTGACTTCTCACTCTCACCGGGGTGGATTAGCTACTAGTAGAACAGGCTACTATAGAGCAAGGTAGCCCCTTGTGTTTTGTCTGCTTTTCACACAGCCCTTTGCCAGGCTCACACCCGTTCCCACTGTGGGATGTCCTCAGCCATGTTATGATACGGGCAAGGCCTCTGCCAGATGAGGCTGTCCCATCTTGGACTTCCAGCCTCCAGAGCCATGAGCTGCATAGACCCTTTTTCTTTATCAATCACCCAGTCTCAGGTATTTTGTTATAGCAACAGAAAATGGACTGAGACACTATGGTCCTCAAGACAGTGTGATACTGGCATAAAGATAGACAAGTAGACCAGTGGGACAGAATAAAGAGATTCGAAATAGAACTATGGATACATGCCCAGTTGAATTTTGACAAAAGCACAGAGGTAGTTGAGCCTAGAAAAGATGACCTTTCCATCAAGTGGTTCTGAACGACTGAGTATCTGTATGTAGTACTCCATATAATACACCATATAAAATGAATTCAGAATAGACCATGGGCTGTCATAGACTGAATATTTCTGTCCACCCCCAAGATCCCATGCTGAGTCCTACCTGCCGTGTGATGGTGTCAGGAAGCGAGGTCTGGGAGGTGGTGAGGCCATGAGGGTGGAGCCCTCATTGGTGGGGTTAGTGCCCTAATGAAAGGGGCCCCAAAGAACTCTATGGCCCTTTTCCTTCCTTGGGGGCTACAAGAAGTTGGCAACCTGCAGCCTGAGAAGGATCCTCACCAAAACCTGATCACGCTGGTTCCCTGATCTCAGACTTTCAGCCTCCTGTGAGAAATACATGTCTGTTGTTTATAAGCCACCCAGTCTGTGGGACTTTATTATAGTGGCCTAAATTGACTAAGACATGGACCTAGGTATAAAACTGAAAACTGTGAAACTCAAGAAGAAAACTTGGGAGAAAATCTTCGTGACCCTGGGTAAAACAAAGATTTCCTGCATAAAATACTAAAAACACAACCCATAAGAGAAAGACAGATGAGTTTCCTTAAAATAAAGAACTTCTGCTCTTCGGAAGACATTGTTAAGAGAATAAAAAGACATGCTGCAACCCAGAAGGAAGTATTTTCAAATCCTAGAGCCGACAAAGGGCTCCCATCCACAATATAAAATCAACTCTGAAATCTACATAATAATCAAACAAATAACTCAATTTTAAAATTAGGCACGAGGTTTGAGCAGACGCCTCACCAGAGAGGTTCTGGGGTTGACAAACAGGTGCTGGGACAACGCCCAGCACGATTAGCCAGGAGGAAAATGGAAACTGACGCCAATGAGCTGGCGCAATGCGCATGTTCGACAGCCAACGTTTGAAAGACTGACCAGACCAAGCCTTCGCGAGGACATGGAGCAGCCAGAACATCCACGTGCTGCTGGTGGGGACATCAAATAGAACAGCCTCTTTGGAAACGGTTTGGTGATTTGTTAACACACACCTGCCATAGGACCCAGCTATCCCATTCTTAGGTATGGCCCCCTGCAATTTAAAATACGTATCTAAAGAAAGACCTGCACACAGAGGTTCACAACAGCTTTATTTATAAAAGCCCAAAGCTGGAAACAGCCCAAATGCCATCATCGAATGAGCTATGAACAAATGGTGGAACGTCCACAAATGAAATTCCACTCAGCGATAGAAGGACGCTGCAAGCTACAACACACATGATCCCAAAGTCATCATGGTGAGGCAGCAGAATCCAGACAAAGATAAGTGTGTCCCATTTGATCCCATCCACATGGAGCCCTGAACCACACAGACCAGCCCACAGCCGTAGACGCCCAAGATCAGCGTTCACCATTCAATTCGATCCACCCAGAGCTCCGAAACATACAGACCAGCCCACAGCCGCAGAAATCCAACAGTGTTTTCAGTGAAGACAAGTGAGGAGGAACCCCACAGGTGATTGGTGAGGGTGAGGAGTAGGGATCCTGCAGGGGTGAGGGGTGAGGAGCAGAGATCCTGTAAGGGTGAGAGGCTAAGAAGGAGGGATCCTGTAGGGGAGAAGGGTGAAGAGGAGGGATCCTGTAGGGGAGAAGGGTGAGGAGGAGGGATCCTGTAGAGGAGAGATGAGGAGCAGAGATCCTGTAGGGGTGAGAGGTTAAGGAGGAGGGATCCTGCAGGGGTGAGGGGTGAAGAGGAGGGAGCCACCAGGGCACAGGGAAGCTTTGAGGGTGATAGATTTGACTTCATGATGGTTTCATGCTCGCACTTTAAAACCTACCGAAGGGTGCATGTTGAACACGGGCAGTGTTTTATATCTTGGCTATACTTCAGTAAATCTGTTGAAACCAAGGGACCCCTGCTCAGGGTCATGCCCTCGTGGTCCATCTCTGATGCCCTTGGGATGTCTGCCTCTGGCTCCCAGGGCTCAGGTGATGGTGGGTGCAGTGCCCCACTGGGTCATCTTCAGGTCTGGCACCAGCCCTCCAGCAGCTGCCAGTTCTCGGAGGGGTCAAGAGGGGGTGTGCAACTGCCAGGGACCAGCCAGTACAGCTGCCGGATGGCCCCAGTTGGCACACCCAGCGCCAGAGCCCTTCGTCTGCCCCTTCACCTGCCACAAGAGGCAATGCCTTGACAAATGGGCCAAGCCCCGGACCCCACCACCTGGAGATAACAGGAGGACAGCCACAGGAACAGGGATCACCGTGAGGTCCTGGTCCGGCTCCTGCAGCGGGGGACAGTTCCTCAGCGCCTCCATCGGGGAAGCACGTACAAGCTCCTCAGGCAGGTCTGCAGGATCCTGGACTTGACCATGGGTGTGAGATGGGGCTGCAGGTTGCTAGAAGAAACAGAAGGTTCTGAACTTCTTTGAACAAACTGTGGTCCTGGGCATGAACGGCCTCGCCAAAATGGGCTGCCAACAGGCACAGGCACAGGTGGATGTGACTTCAAGTGCTGGATGTGGGTCTGGAGTGCACGCAGGGTGAGACTCTGGCTTGTGGGTAAGAGGTGGCACTGTTGGGGACAATGGAGCTTATATGAACTGGAGAGGCCCACAGGGGACAGGGTCTGAACCATTGTGACACATTCAGTCAGTTCTCTTAGCTTCATTGACACGTTTGTGAGAAAACGCAGGGACTATTCTGGGGTCAGGGTTAGGGCTGTGAATGGTATTAGGGGTTAGCTGGTGATGGAGGCCAGGGTCAGGGCTCAAGGGGGCCAAGCTGAGAGCTTCAGGCATGGCAGAGTCAGGGCTCAGCCTAGGACCAGGCTCGGGGTCCGTGTGTGACCAGGTCAGGGGTCCGTGTGTG
>NC_045440.1:146004357-146018600 GCF_002776525.5 Piliocolobus tephrosceles
CCAGGTCAGGGGTCCGTGTGTGACCAGGTCAGGGCTCCGTGTGTGACTGTCGCCAGGGCTCAGCCAGTGCCAACGCTAACAACTTATCTTGGATGTTAACCAAAGCAAATCTCACCAGATGGAATGTGGCCCCTAGCCGGAGCCCACCCGGAGCTCAGTTTCAGTCCCTGCCACCAGTCCCTCACCTCTCCCCACCTCCCACGCGACCCCCACCCCCTGTGCGGAAGCTTGGACTGCGTTCCTTCCTGGGCCTGAGGGGGAGATACCTGAGTCCCACAATGACTAGTATGATCTGCTGCCACAAGAGAGTGGCCGGGACGTTGGAATCCTTCTGAAGGATGTGCTGGGATGGCAGAGAAGGAGCCAGCGTGGCACGGCTGTCAGCCGGACCCTACCCTCCCACAACCCTGGTGGCCGTGTGGGCCCCTACTGGGTAGGACCCCGGGGGACACTCCCCAGGAGGCACTGGATGAGCTCTGGGATCTGAGTGAACTTGTAGCTCTGTGCACCTGACCCGGCTGAGAGCCTCTGAGAGCGTCATGGCCACCAAAAGGAAGCTGGTTTTGAGCACATTGTCCTGCCAGGCACAGGTGGATGTCAGGGCCAAGTCGGGGTGTCGGCAGAGAGTTCCCCAATATCCTGCAGCAGAACTGCACATCCATGTACCCTGAGTGCAAGTAATACAGACACAAACACACACAGCACAACATACACGGAGCACACTCACACACGCAGAACATACACACAGCATGCACGGAGCACTCACACACACACAACATACACAGAGGACACATGTATAACATACACAGAGCACACGTGTATACTCATAACACGCAACATAGACAGAGCACACATGCATGCCTACAACACACACAACAAACAGCACATACAACACACAATATAACATACACAGTGTGCACACACAATATGCATAGCACACACAACATCCACATAAGATACACACAGCACAAACATGCACATCACATACGTGCCACACAGGACACACATGCACATCACATACATGCAACACAGGACACACATGCACATCACATACATGCAACACAGGACACACATGCACATCACACATCCCCTCCTACACAGGTGCCCTACCACCCACGCCTCATGCTGCGCACGTCACAGCCCTCCCCAGGCGCCCAGGCAGGTGCAGGCGACTATGCTCTTGGTGTTTCCTATGCAGTGTTTGGATGTGGGAGCACTTGATTTGATGCCTTTTAAAGCAAAGGCCATGCCCACCTCCCTAGGCCCAGGGCTGTGCGGGGAGGGGGCCCCACGACCCTCTGCCTTCTGCCCTGGCCTGGTTGGGCCTCACCGCAGCACCCACAGCCAAGGCGGCCGGACCCAGGGCAGCAGGTGATGCTGGGGTGACCTGGCACTCGGGGAGCAGCACCCGGGGTGGGCTCCACCTATTCACATCCCCCACCCAAGCTCTGCATCCCCTTGTAAGCGCTGCCTCGGGAGTCAGTGCTGGATTGGGTGAGGTGACGGCAAGGGGTCTGTCTCCTAAGCTGCTCCCTGAGTGTGCGGCCCCTGGCCCCCACTGCCCTTCTCTGCTTTTCGGTCTCTGCTGTGTGGGGGACTCATGTGGGGGCTGCATGACAAGTAGTACACCATCCTGGAGGCGACGTTGTCCACCCAGGGCAGGATCTTCTTGGCACGCAGGGCCATCTGTCCCTAGCGCAGCAGGGCGGAGCTGCTGGCCCATCTCCAGTGCGGGTTAAGGCCTGGCTGGTGTGGGATAGGCAGTGGGAGCTGAGCCTTTGGGCGACTCTGCTCTCGGCTCACCCTGGCACCAACCCAGTTCTTACCCCCTCCTGCAGGGAAGAAAGCGTCAAGCCCAGTGCTCAGGGTCAGGACAAATGCCCGCCGTGTCCATACCCCGCATGGGACCATGTTCCTGGGACTCGTGCCAGCCCCCTCCTCCAGGAAGCCCCTCTGTTGGTACGCCCTCCGGGAACCTCATGCATGCCCGGGCAGCACCTCCTCCTTCCAGTGTCTCTGATTCTCTCCCAGCGAGGCCCCAGGGCAGGACGGCCAGGACAATGAAGTCATTCCACATGTCCTCCCGGCTCAGGTGCACAGGTGAGGACACTGAGGCCCAGCCACACACACCACCTGGGGTCAGGGCAGGTCCCATAGCCCTGGTCCTCAGCCCAAGTGCAGTTCCAGACCCCACGTTGGGGTCCCAGGACTCACCTCTGTGGCCAAGGGAAGTACAGAGACGCTTTTGCTATGGTCCAGCCTGGGTCCCCCACACCAGACCCTCAGGGAGGGCGGTGGGGCCGGAAACCCATTGTGTCATCAATGAGCAGACCGAGGCTCAGAGACACAGGTGATGTTCCCCAGGCCCAGGGTCCAAGGCCTGGGCCCTCCCTGCCACGTCGTCCTGTTTGGCATCAGCCCCGTGCTCAGGGCCTCTCTACCTGGCTGTCTGAGGACGTGAGGGCCAACCTCAGGAACCTGGTGCGGCCCAGGTGCTCCAGCAGGGCCCACACCTCCTCCAGATGCAAGGTGGACGTCCAGCCCACGGCAATCGCAATGCCCTGCAGACTGGGGACCCGGGGACCCTTTGAAACAGTCCTCAAGAGACAGTGAAGACACTCCCAGCCCTCCCCGGGGCCCGCAGCTGGCACTGGGCAGGGGACCTCATTCCTCCTAGCAGGGACCCCTCTGCCAGGGTGGGTCCGGGACACACGCAGCCTAGCAGGTCTCAGTGGTTCCTGCCCATCGGTGCCTGACAGGACGCTCCAGGACCTCGAGGATCACACAGGATCGTGAAGTAAGGGACAGGGGCCTGGGATCAGAAGGGGCCCATCGGAGGCAGGGCCAGGGCTGTGCTGACCAGAGGGTCCCCAGGGTGCTAACCCACCTCCCTTTGGTCGGAGGACTGGTGGGGCATCTCCAGGAGGCAGCCCACGTGCTTCCGCACCAGCTCCACGCCAGCACACTCTCGAAGGACCAGCCTGTACGGGTAGAAGAGGAAGGTCTGGGCGGGACACCAAGGGAAAGGGCGCACCGCTGCCTGGGGTCCTGGGCCCGCCTCTCTGAGCGGCACTCACAGGTCCGTCTGCAGGGCCACCCCAGGCTGGAGGGACGCAGGTGCTGGGCCTCTGCCCCCGCCCCATGGCTGCCTGTTGCTCCCTGGCTGCTCCGTGGGGCTGCTCCAGGGACTTCAAGCCTGTGACTCCTGCAGGCAGTGTCCACACCGGCGCCTGAGTCTGGGGCTGGGGGAGCTGCCTTAGAACACGGAGCCCAGGACTGGGCCGGCCTTGCTCCTTGTGGGTTCCACGCACACATCCCAGCCCACTCTGAGTGCTGCCGTCACCCTGCCTGCTGCTTGCGCCATGCTGTGCACAGAGCCCTGGCCATGCTGGACTCCCAGCCTGGGGACCTCAGACGCCCTGGGCAGAGCTCTCTCTGCAGGGACACTGCTGGCTCCCCCCTCTGCACCCCCAGAGCCTGCACCGGTGCAGGAACCACACAGTGGCAGGTCTCGTGTCCATCCACCACCTTCCAGGTACACAGGGCTTGGGGTTCCCGTAGTCACTTTGGGAGGGGAGGGGACTGACAGCCCCTCCACACCTGGGCACCGACCTTCTCTGAAGCCTGCTGGGGATCCAGGCTCAAGAGCTGCAGAAGCTCCTGGATGCCGCTGTCCTCGGTGTCTGATGCCTGCTCCTTCCTGGCCAGCTGTGCAGAACAAGGTGCCCAGGGACAGGACAGGGCCTTGAGTGGACAGAACAGAGATGGTCCTACCAGGACCCGTGGGCAGGTGGAGAACCCAGCCGACTCTCAAAGGCTGGAAGGAAAGGGTTGGGGTGAAGCCCCACCAGCAGCTGGGGACTCAAGCTCAAGTGTGATTCTGGCCACACCCTCCTCTGCTTAACACCCCACCACACCAAAGACCTTACCCTTAGGACAGAGGCTGAACCCTTAACAGGGCAGCCGGCAAGCCTGGACGCCCCGGCCCTGCCCCCACCTCCTCAGAGTGCCCCCACTCTTCTGTGATGCTTCGTGCTGGCTCCAGGGCCTTTGCACAGCCTGTCCCCACCACCTGGGCAGCTTTCTCTCTCACCTCCTGTGCCTTGGTCAGCGGTCAGCCCCAATGCCCCACTGTGTGTCCCCCTTTGTAAGCACTCGGGCCCTTCTAGGGTGCCTCCACCTGCCTGTTTACAGTGCCCTGGCCCCCAAAGAATCTGTCCCTCAGAGCGGAGGAGGCCAACAGCAGCCCTGAGAGGTGAGGGGCATGCGGAGGCTGCACGTGAATCAGGTCGCAACAGGAATGCAGAGGCAAGGGGCCAGGACAGCCCCTGCCTGCCTGGGGCCCTCAACAACCTCTGGCAGGGGTCCAGGCCCTTAGCAGGTCTAGAGGATGGTCCCACAAAGAGGGCTGGGGCAACAGAACAAGGGGGTCCTGCTGCCCCCACTCCCAGGCCTGGTATGAGAACAAGCCCAGGAAGCTGAGCTGGGTGCCCTGAGGACACCTCAGTGCCCTCTCCATCCTGCAGGTCAGGAGCAGACAGACCAGGGCTGAGCCCAGAGGGGGCTGCAACCTGGGCCATCCCCTTCCCGTTTCCTCGCAGGGAGCGGCAGTGTTGGTCCTGACTTCCTCACCACTTCTGCCACCGCCAGCAGGAAATCAGGGGCTCTAGGGATGCCCGGGGCCTGTAGGAGCCGGGGTGACAACAGAATGATGGCAGCTGGGCTTGGGAGGCATGGGCTCCGGGCTTGACAAGGCCACCAGCTGCCCAGTGAGCCCTGCAGAGCCCCCCCAGAGCCCCAAGGCTCTGTACATGTCAGGGCCACAGAAGGCGCGGAGCATGGCTAGGGATCCTACCTGGCTGTGTTCCACCAGCTGGTTTAGGATGGTCTCCAGCACCTGGCTCTGCTCCACGACCTCCATGACCCTGATCCTGCTGGCCAGCTCTTCCTCCCTGGGGAGGCACTCACCGAGGACACTCCCACGAGCCCTGGGTCTGGGTGATCTGCGGGGACCAGGAGGCAGAGAGGCACCCCTTGCCCTGCTTGCCAGCCTGTGGCCTCCTGCCCCCTCCAACCCTGGGACCCCTGTGGGTGCTGGGAGCTCACAGGAAAGTCTGGGCTGCCCTGGAGGCTGCAGACAGCCCATAACTGCTGTCTTTAAAATGCACATGAAGGAAAAGGGTGTGAAAGTAGCTGAGAAGCTGGAAGCACCGAATGCAAAGGCCCAATCACCCCTGCAGGGCCGGGACACACCGCAGAGGCCCAGCAGCGGCTCAGGGCCTGGACCAGGTGCAGACCCACACCCAGAGCCCGAAACCAACGCGGGAAGCGTGGGCCGATGGACAGCGCCAAAGCAACCACCCAGCATCTGAAACCAAACTTCAGCTGCCTCCTGCCCTATTCCCACCAAACTACATTCCAAACGCAAACTGAACACAGAGGAGATGTGGGTTTCATCACGCCAGTCTCAGGCTAGACAGGGAGGTCGAAACATGAAACGGGGGCAGGCCTGAGGGAAGCACCTTCACAGTTAGCAACGTAGACCACAATTCACCCAAAAAGTCCCCACACAGACAGCCTGAGGAGACCATCCCACGCCTGGAACGAGAGGTGAGTGCCGGGGACACAGGCCTTGCACCACAACCCGCACCAGGCTATGGCCATGGACAGAAGAAGGCTGACTGGTCAAGAATTAAATCAAAAGAGGGTCCACCCCACCAGTAATGAAAGAAATGCAGGTTAAGGCAACAAGGAGATGTGATTTCTCCACTGTCAGCAAGACAAAGGCAAGGAGTGTGAGGAAGCCATCCTCATGCCCCAGGACCAGCTGCTCCTCCTCTCTGCAAAATCAGTCAGTGACCAACAGGTCTCCGTGTGGAAATTAAAGAGCCTGCTCGACGCTGCACAGACGATATGATAGGATTCCTGTTTCGTGAACAGAACGAGGCCGGAAGCTTGGCTGTGAAGGCAAGTGCGAATTTCAATCTGACAAACCCTTTCGCAAAGATGACCAATGCTTCTGCAATCGGAAAAGAAATGGTAAAGCTGCCCACCAGGGTCCTGCTGGAAATAGGGATGACGTCAGAGAGAGCCTCGGACAGCCAGCGTTGGCCACCGCCTTGCACGGCGCCCACGCTTGGAGCCCCAAGCCCCAGGCCAGGCCCTGCCTGTCCGCTCAGCCCTGCCCACCATGCTCCGGCCTGGGTGGCCGGCAGGGAGCCCACAGAGGCGCAAAGGGAGGCCATTGCCAGGCGCTGCCGCCATGAGAAGTCCCGAGTCCTGGGGAGACAGATCCTGCGCAGGGAACAGAGGAATGTGTCACTCATGCCTGCCGGGCCCGGAGCTCAACTCTGAGAGACCCTCAGTCACCCCAGTCCTTACTCGGTCCCTTCACCGCAGGAGGTTGCCCCCACCCATATCAGGGCCCTCAACACCACTGGTCACTGCAGCACGGGAGGGCTCTCTGTGGGACCCGGGAAGGAGGGAAGAGGAGGCTGCCACACTGGGCCTAGCGTTTGAGCCCCAGTCACTGGGACTCCTCAGAGGCCCTTGGGGATCCCCTGGGTCCCATGCCTGTCACCCCAGCCTCCCACTCAGCTCAGGGTCTCAGTCCGCACGGCAGGGGCGGTGGTGCATTGGTGGGTAGTCCTGCCTCCTCCCCAGCACTGGGAGCTCAGCTGCAGCTCAGGCAGCCTCGGGGAAGCACAGCCAGGCCAGAGCCTCCCGGACTGGGTGGACGGCCACACGTCTGAGAAGCCAGCCAGGCTGCACCTGCCTCTGAGGGCCTCTCTATCACCTCCCAATCTGCCCTCTCCCTTGGGGGTCTGCAGGGCTTGGCACCTTCCTCTCCTCAACCCTCAGCCCCTCCCTGGACTGCCACCCTTAGACCCAGCTTGGAAACATTAGGGGGTCATCTGGGGATCTTGTTAAAATGCACCTTGGGGTTCAGCATATCTGATCTGGGCCAGAACCTGTGTTTCATACAAGCTTCCAGGTGGCCCCTGGACCCAGATGGAGGAGGCCTGGTGCTCACCCTGGCCCCCTAGCCCCAAGCTGATGAGCCGAGGAGCTCCACCCCAGAGGGACCTCTACCCGAGACCCTCCAAGACCCCCTTTCCTTGCTGCCCAGCCACACAGTGGCCCAGAGACTCAGCCCCAGCACCTACCCTGCCCCACTGCTGTCAAGGGAAAAGGTCCCCCAGACCCTACAGCCCTGTTCACTGCCGACTCCCCTTGCCCCATGGCCAGCCCAGCCCACTCCCACCCTGGCCAGGCCACGAGGCCATCTTTTCAGTTCTTTAAAAGAAGGCATCTGCCCTGCCCTCCTGACACGAAGGCTAACCGAAGAAGCACCTGCCAAGAAAGGTCTGTTCGCTACATGTAAGGTTTAAGGGTTAGGAAAGATTGCAGCCAGCTCCCAGTCGCAAGTGCAGGACGCGTCACACCTGCCCAGGGAGGACTCCCACAGGTGGCCAGGCGCCCTCAGGACCCCCCGACCATGGCACATAGGGTTTGGCTGTGGATCCCACCTCCAGAAAGTGAGTCTATAGGAAAAACTAGAAATGCCTAAAAAAATTCACTACTTAAGGCTTCTTTCCAGGTTTAAAATAGCCACACGTGTTCAAAAATAGAGCAAGAATGGGCACGTTTCTGAAGACTATTTAATGACTGGGACCGCTCAGGATCCAAGTGGAATGAAAAAGTCTCATGATTCTCATTTAAAATTGAGTTATCTCTGGGTGCTGGGATTCCGGGCGACTTTTTTTTTTTTTTTGAATCCTTTTCAAAATGATCCAACGAGTCTGCAATGAGCATGGATTTACCCTTATCAGAGAAGAAAATGCTTATGTAAAGCCAAAACTGATGTGTTTCTTAAGGCAAGAAAAAGACAAACCAGCAAACACTCCCTTTGGGTTGGGGAGGGCCAGCCCGAGAGGAAGCTGAGGCGCAGCCGGCACAGGCTCTGCCCTGCCCTGGGGTGCGAGGTCCAAGAGCCTGGTGGCCTCGGAGCCTGAGGAGAAGATGGGAGAGGTCAGGTCTTCCAGGAGAGGGTGGGAGAGGGTGGGGGTGCTGCCCGGCCAGGGAGGGGCCTCACCAGTGTGGGGAGAGGCGGCTGCTGGGGGCAGGACACCAGGCCCTTTCCCCTCTCAGCCTGGGGCAAACTTGCTGAGTTTTCTGGGAGGGGGTTCCAGAGTGTGGCTGTCCTGACCGAGGGGAATTTAAACCAGGCTGGGCCCAGCCACGGGATGGAGCTGGAGATGCCAAGAGTCTGTCCCCTGAGCTCACACTCAGCCTGGGGCCCCCGCTTGTCCCAAGAGAAGCTTTACTGGGGAGACTGATCAGCTATGGCCGTGAATGGCTGCCCCGTCTGCCCGTCCACCCTCAAACAGCAGTTGCTTGCTGGGCTCCTAGATGTCATCCGACTAAGGAGAAGGGAGCAGGCGGCAGGCAAGGGAGAGCCCCGACCACGTCACTCTCCCTTGAGAGCGGGGAAAGGGAAGCATTCTCAGGAGGCGTGTGTACCGCTGGGCCCCCAGAGGCCTCTCCTGCACAGCGGCTGCTGCGGAGGTGTCGGGAAGGGATTCCTGAGGTGAGGTTTGGTTCTCAGCTGCAGGGGACAGACTTCCAGGCGTCCTGAGGGATCTTAGAACTGGACCAGGTTGCCCAGGACCCCCCACAGGTGGGCCCAGCAACGGCCACCGTGCAGGGCTGGGGGTGACACCTTCCCACGGGTATCCACCCCGGAGCCGGCGAGCCACTATCTGCAGGGTCAGCGAGGATTTTGCTTCCCGAGAAAGCCTGTCCAGCAGCCAAGAGTTTGCGAGGGACCCGTTCTCAACAGTCTGGAGGTCGGGGGGAACTTCGCCCCGAGGATTCTGGCCTCAACTGACTCCGCAGGCAGCTGAGGGAATTCCTGAGCACACGTAGCCCTGAGGCTGAGACGGAGGCAGCTCTGGAAGCTGAGGGAGCCGCTGCACCCTGACCCAGGCAGGGGCTCTGAGACAGTGGAGTCCCCAGTCTGTTGGAGGAAGGGTCCTCCAGGAGGGGCCACTGACCAGGGCTCTGTGGAGGGGCTTCCCTTCCTAGAAACCCTCGCCTGCCCCTAACCATCCCTGGGAAGAGGCCGGAGGGTGCCCAGAACACCACGGATGGGGCGGCCGTCTTAGCTCATGCCATGGGCTTGAACTCGTGTCATTTGGGATCGTGCGTGTCCTCCCTCGAGTCCCTGCGCCAGCCCCACTGCCTGAGGCCGCGGCCCGGGGTTGACTTGAAGAATGGAACCAGTCCAGAGGCGGGGGGTGCCGCCGCCCTCGGGCTCATGACCGACAGCCCAGGCATCTTCAGAGGGGCTTTCCTGGGATTACAAGCCCCCAGCAGGGACGGCTAGGGCGTGGCTAAACCCGCTGCCATGTCAGGAAACCCAGCAGTAAAGCCTTCTCCTGCTCCCCACAATGGGACAGGCTGGTGACAGCAGCCTCAGGCCTGGGCAGGCTGGAGAAGGACGTGGCCCCTCAGTCCTGCTGGCGGCCTCGGGAACGACCCCAGCCTGGAACACAGCCAGCTCCTCTGTGGGGTCATCCTGAGTCTTCCTTAGGAGAATCTTAAGAGATAACATCCCTGTGGAATCTCTGTCCAGTAATAGAGTTTTTTTTCTTTTTTTTTCTAAAGTGCTGACCTCTGAGGGGCACCTCTTGTCACCACCACTCGTCCTGGGGAGCTGGGGAGGTTCCTAAGAGAATATCCCAGCTTCATAACTGTGCAGAGGGGAGCTCCCTGACCATGACCAGAGCCTCTCTCAGGGGCGCACGTGAGGCTGGGGGACAGAAAGGAGTGGGACATGGCTCCGGGCTCCGGGTGGCCGTGGAGGGGTGTGTGGAGGGTGTGGTCCCCAGGGTTTCTCCCCCCATGCCATGCTGCCCCGGAGAGATAGGCCTGGCGCTTTGACGAAAACTGGGGGCCTGGGGCCTGGGCCACTGGGCTGAGGCCTTGGTCTGGGACCCCGTCTCCGGTGGTGGAAAGTGGTCCTGGCGCAGAGCCGGAGGGCTGGCGTCCCGGCCTAGAGAGAAGGCCCCGTGTGTAACTACCTCGGTGGCCAGCGGGGATGACCACAGGTGGCCTCCTGCAGGGGCTTGGGCCCCAAGCTCCCTCTTTGCTGGACAGCCTGGCTTTCGGGACTATATGGAGACCCTGCGGCAGGCCTGCTGCCCCTCTGTTCCCTGACAGGACCCCCAGCCTCAGCCTGGCTTTCAGGACTATATGGAGACCCTGGGGCAGGCTGCTGCCCCTCTGTTCCCTGACAGGACCCCCAGGCTCACTCCTTCCCCAGACCTCCAGAGGGCATTTGGGGTGAGGGTGGGATGAGGCAGAAGTGGGGGAGGGACAGAAACCCTGACCCAGGCCCCCAGGGTCCGTAGGGACACAGGAGTTTCCCAGTCCCCAAAAACCCTGTAGACAGCAGGGGACCCTCTAGAAGAGGGGCTGGAATTGGCCTGGGGGGACCCAGGGACAGAGGTGACAGGGCCAGGCTTGGCTGGGCAGCCATTGGTCTAACCAGGCTTTACAGGGCCACTCTTAGAGAAGTGGAGCTCAGTGGCACACAGCTTCTCAGGGGCCTGCGGTGCAGCCAGCCAGGCACAGGGACCAAGGAGTCAGAGGAGGGGCAGAGCATGGGTGAGAGTCAGGTTCTCCCGGGAAATACTTTGAGGGGGTCGGGGAGGAGTAGCTGGGGGCGCCATGGGTGTGGAGTGGGGGTGGCGCCATTGACGGGAGCCACGGCCAAGGCCTAGGGGAGGTTTTGTGGAGAACGGGAGCTGGGAGCAGCAAAGTCAGGACCCTGGGGAAGTGGGTGGGAGGAGCTGCTACCTTGGGGACCCCGAGGCCCTGTGGGGTGCGCACCTCAGGAAAAGCAGGCTGGGGGTTGGGGGCAAGCTCTGCTTTGGCCCGACTGAGGTCAAGGCACCTGTGAGTGAGCCAGAGTGAGGGGAGGAGCGGCAGGACCCTGGAGTGGAGTCCAGGGGATGCTCCGAGCCCAGAGAGAAGCAGCTGTGTCCTGGGGTGAGCGACAGGGCAGAGACAGACTGGGGGTTGGAAGGCCATGAGAAGGGCTGGAGCCAGGCACAGGGGTCTACCCCACTGGTGTCTGAGAAAGGGCTGCCATAACGTTCCCAGAACTTGGTCTGAGTTCCTCAGTGTGCACCAGTCACTACTAGCATGGACTGGAAAGCTGGGCGTGGAGCACATGGAGATCCAGACTCCACACGGTGAGGCTGAGCACAGCCACACCTCCCCAACAAAGGGGACACCGAGCCCAGAGAGTGGCTGGCTCTGCAGAGGCTCCCCAGCACCTGCGGTGGCTGCTCTGTGCCTTTCACCCGTGGACGGTGCTCCCCACCATGCCGCCTGAAGTCCACAGAGGGGATGGGGGACTGTGGGCCTGGGGCACGGGGTGGCAGAGGCAGTGTGGAGCTCATGCGTGGGGAGGGGCCCTTTCTCGGTGGGACACGGGGTGGACGTGCACAGGTTCCTCCCCCGGTCTCGGCTGAGCCCTGCTGTAGCCCACGGCTCCCCGAGCAGGGCTATCACCCGCCGACTCACGCATCCTGCATAGAATAATTGAGTGCCCAGAATGTTCTGTCCTGCATTGGCTTGGGAAAGGGAGAAAAAGATGTAACCAAGGCCGTCTTCAGCCGTGAGGGCTCAAAGCCCAGGAGGGGAGACAGGTTTGTAAAGGGAGAGCCATCCAAAAAGGCCGGTGGAGAGAATCAGGGCAGGCCTCCCAGAGGAAGGGGCTTTGGGTTGGAGCTGAAGGCACAGACAGGAGTTTGCTAAGTGGTGAGGAAGGAAAAGTTCTTGCAGCAGAGGGAATGGCATTAGAAGGCACGGAGTGGGACAGGTGCAGCCATTCCCAGGGCGGGAGCACTGGGCGCGATGGCCTGGCCAGGAGAGCCACGTGGCTTCCGCAGCAGAGCAGCGAGTCGGCGCCGGTTGGTAGAGCCCTTTAGAAACGCAGGGCTGGGGAGCTAAGGTTTTATCTTAGGACTGAAGGCAGGCTTCACAGTAGCACAGCCAGGAGAGGAGGCTGACGGGCCGAGGGGCTGCGCAGGTGGGAGCCTGCCTTCCTTCCGCTGGACTCCACAGGATGCCCTTCCACTCAGCAGCCGTGGTGGCCTCTGTGTGGCCCCTGCCGGAAGACGGCATGAGGGGTCGAGGAGACCCCATCCAACTCCCCGTCCTTCCCTTTGCATTTCTCAGGCTCTGCAAGGGGCACTCAGCGGCACGTCCTAAAAAATCCACTGTGCCTCCTGTCCCTGCCCACCCAGGCCGCAGCTGCTTCCGTGTCTGTCTCTTCTGCCTCCTGGAGTTCTCCCCCACCCCACCCCACACACCACCTGCTGTCTCCCTCCCGCCTCCTTTCTTCCTGGTTCTGGGTCCCCAAATGCCCCGGGGCTGGGTGGGGTAGGAGCCTCGCTGGCAGAGGCGGGGACGGGTGGTGAGGATCAGGGAAGCTGAGCTCTCAGGACTGGAGGCCCCTCCTGTAGCCGTCTCCACAGCAGCACCTTCCTGAGCCCGAGGTGGCCAAGCCTCGGGTGTGACTGTGAACCAGTGCTTGCCGCAGGCCCCGCCCTCAACACCGTCCTCCACTGCGTGCTGTGGGGCCTGGGGAAATGACTGAATGGCTTGGTGCCTCAGTTTTCCCACCTGTAAAACAGTGGCTGCTGTACGTGTTTGTGATGAAGACTGAGCGTTGATTTGAAAAGCGTTTGGACAGGGCCGGTCACAGGAAAACCGTACCATAAACGCAGTGCTGCAGGAGGGGTCACATTCGGAGGAGCCGGGGTGCTGGGGTGAGGCAGGGAGGGAACGGGCTGGAGGTGGTCATGGGGCACTGCCCTTAGATGAGCTAACTGGGGAAATGGCCTCTGAGACGGGGACATCCATGTAGAAACGGGAAGAAGCTGGCCGGGTGCAGGTTGGGGGGCAGGCATGAGGGGAGGGAGTTCAGGCAGAAAAAAGCAGCAGGGTCAAAGGTCAAGAGGGCGCGGGCCTATAGCCTGGAGGAACCGGAGGAGCCGGGCAGAGGCCAGAGGGCCAGAGTGGGCGGCAGGGAGGCTGGCAAGGGAGGATGAGGCCATTGTCCCAGGACCAGGGGAGTCATCATGAGCTCTGAACAGGGGAGTGGCACAGCCTGATCTGTCCTTTGCTCAACGGTCTCCATTCCCCACAGCCCTCCTGCCTTCCTTTGACAAATAGAAAACAAGCCCCACCACAGCCAGGCATGGGGTTGGGCACCCAGAGGACAGTGGGTGTGGGGGCTGGGGCCCAGCAGCCTCGAGGGCTCAGGACCTGGCTGCCCCGATGGGCCTGTTCCCCAGCCCCGAGCTCCTAGATTGTGGCCGCTTACCCAGGCTCCAGACACTTGTTAGGTAGCAGAGTCGGCCACAGGGCTGGAGGCTGACATGTACTTCCCTTCCCTCTGGCTGCTGGTAGGACGCCCACCCCGAGAATGGAATGCAGGACCAGCCTGCTGTTGTCCGACCAACTGGAACCTCGCAGAAAAAGCGCCTATCCCGGCCAAGGGTGAGGAGGAGCAAAGGGGCTGGGGCCCCAGTAGGGAGGAGGAGTCACCAGAAGCACAGGCCCAGCTACTGGGTGCAGGAGGTCCTGGCAGGCCAGCCAGGTCCTATCAACCAAAAGCCTCACCGGGAAGGGCCCCACGGGGGCTCGGGAGCTGGTGCCCGGTCACCCGGCAGCCCCAAGCTCACCAGCCCTCTGAACTCAGGTGTCTTGGTCAGGTGGGGACTGTAGTGGCGGAGATGACGGAGTGAGGTGTCCTGTGGGACACCTGTGTGGCTGCCTACAGCAGGTGCTGGGCAGGACTTAGCAGCTCCCCCTAGGGCAGGACGACTCCTGGGGTCAGCCAAGGAGGGGCAGCGTGTAGAAGGCCTCCGAGACCCCTCCCAGCTCTGGACAGCTTCCCTAAGGGGCAGAAAGGAGCCACAGGAAGGGAAGGAAGGGGGCGGAATGCCCCTGGGGGAGGAAAGGCTGGCGGGAAGGGTGGGAAGGTCGGGAAGGTCAGGAGTCTGGAAAGAGAGGCAGAAGCTCCCACCCAGCCCTGCCCTTGGGGCTACTGAGCCTGTACAACCCCGCCAACTGAGCGGCCTCCTCACCTGCAGTGCCAGAGGGAGTGGGGGGCTGAGGAGCGGGAGGGAGTGGGGGGCTGCGGTGCGGGAGGGAGTGGGGGG
>NC_045440.1:146023600-146039968 GCF_002776525.5 Piliocolobus tephrosceles
GGGGCTACGGAGTGGGAGGGAGTGGGGTCTGCGGTGTGGGAGGGAGTGGGAGGCTACGGATTGGAATGGTGTGGGGGGCTGCAGAGCGGAATGGAGTGGGAGGCTGCAGTGTGGGAGGGAGTGGGGTCTGTGGAATGGGAGAGAGTGGGGTACTATGGAGTGGGAGGGAGTGGGGCTGCAGAGTGGAACTCCTCACTGCCTCGATGGAGAGACCCACTGGGCAGTGCTGGCACCGCTGGTACAGGAGGGCAGACACGCTGCTCCTAGGGGGGCATGGGGAGGGTGGCCTAGCTCGGCTCCCGGAGGCATCTGTAGAGTGGGGCGTGTGTGTGTGTGTGTGTCAGGCCCTCTGGAGTGTGTGTGTGTTTCAGGGTCTCTGGAGTGTGTGTGTGTGTGTGTGTGGCGGGTCTATGCCGTGTGTGGCATATGACTTGCATGGCTTGTGTACATGCTCCAGGTCACTTCTATCCTGAGGGGCACGGCTCCTTCTGGCGATGACCCTCGCTGGGTGCCCTCTTCAAGGGGATATCCTGGCTGTGGGTCTGTGTCACCAGGCGGGGAGCAGGACACAGGCCCTCTGAGCCCCTCTGCAATGGGCCAGTCCTCTGAGGCTGAGCCCCTCCGCTGTGGGTCTGTCCTGTCCTCTGAGTCTTCTTGTTTCCACACTGGGGCCTCCTCCTGGGCTCAGAAATGCACAGCACGCAGGTTGGCTGCGTCGGAAGGGACCACGGGTGGACTTGCCCTGGGAGCTGCTCTCCCAACAGCCTGACGGCCCTGCTAGGGCAGACCCACCAAGACTGCTCCCCTCCTCCCTCAGGGAGTCGCTGCCAGCGCCACAGAGCCCAGGCATGTCCGGTGGCTCTGGCAGTCCTGACAATCTGGCCCGTTTCCCTCCCTATGCCCATTGCCCCAGTTATGCCATGCCACTCATGGTTCCGGGTTCTGGGCAGGGGTTGGGGGCTAGGCCTGGGTTTCCACCGCCACCCTTCCGGGATGTCTGCTTGGCTGGAAGACATGGAATCCTTCAGCCAGTTCCCCATCAGTTAAGGGCAAAGAGCCAGACAGTGTCCCTTGTTGAGCTGGTCACTCCTGGGGGCAGCTGGGGCCCTCAGAGGGGTGTGTTGCCCTGGAGACAAGGATGCTGATCTATTTACCTACTCACTTCTGCCCCCCATGAGCTGAGGGACCTCCAGGGACACTCATTTCTCTGCACTGCACACCTGCACCTGCTGGTCCGGCCCCATTCTTTGGAGGTGGCCCTGAAGCAAAGAAGAGAGAAGAGGAAGCTTGAGTGGAAAGTCGCGAGCACGCATAGGAGCTGGCGGCCACGGCTGCGGGAGTCAGAGGGGAGCCCAGAGGGTGTAGCAAGGGTTACCAATGGTGTCTGCTCCCATTAGAATTCCAGTCAGCCAAAGTTGACCTCAACCTGACTGTACTGACTTAAATACGTGGGCATTTTTCTCATGTAACCAGAAAGAATGGGTATTTTAGGGCTGCGTTGGAAGCTCCATGCCCCACCAAAGACCCTGCCACTTTCAGTCTTAAGAAGATTTTCTTCTTCTTCTTCTTCTTCTTGCCTCCAAGATGGCTGCTTCACCTCCAACCATCACATCTCCACTCCAGGAAGCAGAGAGGGTGAAGGGTCTTTGTCAGCTGAAACCAGCTGCTTTCCTGTAAGCTCTGTCCCATGGCTTCCCATTTCTCACCATCAAGAGAAGGGCCACATGGCAAGAGTCTGTGAGGTGCTCTGGGAGAGGTGCGCAGTCACCTCAGACAAAATCTGATCTCTGCGATGAGGGAGAAGGGGCGTGGGTGTTGGGAAGGCAGCTGGCAGGCTCTTTCACAGGCGGATGCTATTGTTTTAATGACTTTCTTTTTTCTTTGACACACGGAGCCAAGGACCGCCTTGGCACAAGCTGCAAGTTGCCAGGCGCAGGAAGGAGCATGACGGGAACCGTGGTGGGGAGGAAGGAGGTATTTCCTCTCATAGTGGCCTCTGCATGCGCTTGGCCTCCCTAGAAGTTGACAGTCATATGACAATTCCTTCATTTCTTCCCTTAGCTGCCTCTCTGTGGCTGGGATTGTACCCACCTATCAGCCAGGCACCTGTGAAAGGATCAGCTCACTTAGAGAGAAGCTGCCTGGTCTTACCCAAACCTCAGGTGAGTCCCCTATTCCCAGGATAAGAGTGTCTTCCACAGCATCTGTGGCCCAGGGCCATGTGGCCTCTTGGTTACCACCAAGGCTGGGGAGCTCACTACCTCTATAGCATGTGTATAGGCAGGGGAGGGAGGCAAGGTGTGGGTAACATAAAACCCCAGATTCCCCCTCAATAGTAATGATCATGAAAAACATCTCCCCAAAGCCACAGAGGTTTTCAGGAAACACCTTTCCAAGCCCTTCCTTGAGTGGAGATGGGATAGGCATGGGCAGCCTCCCGGAATCCCCAGGGCTAAAGTAACCCTTTTGCACAGAGGAGACAGTAGAAAGGAGACAGTAGAAAGTGTGTTTCAGAGAGGGGCAACCATTGCTCAAGTTCACCAGTGGAGGAATTGGAACGCGGGTCTGAGCACATCCAAGGGAAGAAAGGCAGGAACGGCAAACCACAGTCCCACCCAAGTCAGCAACTGCCAGGACCAGGGCCCGTCGACGAGGTGCTGGTGAAGCTTGCTGGGCTCCTGGCCCACCCTGTTCTCCCAGAGAATCCAGTCAGGTGTGGGGAGCCTTTTTTCCGCCTTCCTGGGCAGGCAGGACTGGACGGGGCTGTGCAGTATGAGTCATTTCTGAGTTTTCTACACTATTCCATTTCTGTGTCCTCCTTTCCACCAAGACCATACAGTCACCATGACTGTAGCTATTTAGTAAGTCTTGAAATTGGGTAGGCATGTTCCTTCCACGTTATTCCTCTTTTCCAAAATTGTTTTAGCTACTCTAGTTCCCTTGCCTTTCCGTGCAAATTTTAGAATCACCTTGTCTGTATCTACAAAAAAAGAAAGAAAGAAAATCTTGCTGGGATTTTGATAGGAATTTCTTTAAACCTGAATATCACTTTGGGGAGGATCGACCTCTACAGTATGTGAAGTCTTCCAATCCACGAATATGGTATTTCTCTCCATTCGCCTCATCTTCTGTGATTTCTTTCATAAGGCTTTTGTCATGGCCATGTTTCACTAGGTTTGCACCCAAGCGTTTCGTTTTTATTTCAGCAATTGTAACTGGTATTGTATTTTCGTTTCTGTTTTCCCCTTCTAGCATTTAGCAGTACAATTTATTTGTATATGTTGATTTTGTATCCTGCAACCTTGCTGAACCTGCCTGTTAACTGTAGGAGTTTTATGTAGATTCTTTATGATTTTCTGCACAGATCATTGTGTCATCTGCAGACACAGACAGTTTTTTGGGTTTTTTGTTTGTTTGTTTGTTTGTTGTTTGTTTTTGAGATGAAGTCTCACTCTGTTGCCCAAGCTGGAGTGCTGTGGCACAATCTCAGCTCACTGCAACCTCCACTCCCAGGTTCAAGCGATTCTCCTGCCTCAGCCTCCCAAGTAGCTGGGACTACAGGCACATGCCACCATGTCTGCTTAATTTTTTTGTATTTTTTGTAGAGACGGGGTTTCACCATGTTGGCCAGGCTGGTCTTGAACTCCTGACCTCAGGTGATCTGCCTGCCTCGGCCTCCCAAAGTGCTGGGATTACAGGCGTGAACCACCACGCCCAGCCGACACAGACAGTTTTAAATCTTCCTTCTCAATCTGTATGCCTATGATTTATTATTCTTGCTTTATTTTAGCGGCTAGAACTTCCATTACTGTGATCAGTAAGAGTTTCCGATCTCAGGAGGAGAATACGCAGTCTTTCATCAACAGCATGATGTTTGCTGTAAGTGTTTTTGTTTGTGTGTTTTTGTTTTGTTTTTTGTTTGTAGATGCCCTTTTGTCAAGTTGAGAATTTCTCCTCTATTTCTATTTTTTTCTAAGAATTTTTATCAAAAAATGTCGGGGCATCAATTGCTTTAACGTTATTATACAGCCTGTTCATATGGCGGGTTTTGTTGCCCGAGTTTCAAATCGCGCCAACCTTGCATCCTGAGTGAGCCCCACTTGGTCACAGTATTTGATTACTTTCACCTGACATTGCATTCTATCTGCTAGTATTTTGTTAAGGATTTTTGCTCCTGTACTCATGAGGGTTGTCAGTCTACAGCTTTCTTTCATTTTCTTTCTTTCTTTTTTTTTTGTACTGTCTTTGGTTTTGACATTGGGTGAGATTAGCATCATAACATGAAATGGGGTGAGTTTCCTTCCTTTTCTTTTTTCTGGAACAGATTGTGTAAAATTGGTGCTAATTCTTTAAACATTGGGTAGAATTATCCAGTGAAACCATATGGGCCTACATATTTTTTTTTTTTTTTTTTTGGTGACTTTTAAAATTGTGAGCTGGTTTTAATTCCCTACTGGCTACTTCATGAATTAATGGGTTAAAAAACCTCATTGAGAAGTGTCTACTTCATATTTAAATGGATCAGGATTTTACTTTTTAAATAAGTTTTTCCTCTCACATCTCTTCCCTGGGCAGTGGGGCAAGAGGCAAGCTGACTTCTCACGTCCTGAAGGGTGGGCAGGAGGCAGGAGGGCTCTGAGGAGGCAAGTGGGCTGGGAGGGGCTAGAGCAGGGCTTCCCACTGGGCTTTGGGCCGGCAAGTGGCTTCAACCCCCATCCCCTGCATCCCACTCCCTCTGGTCCTCAGCAACCTGGTCAAAGGCTGCAGCCTGCTCATCTTCCCCTGGCCTCCTGCATCCCCACCTCAGGCGCCCTTGGCCAGCCCCTCGGCCCTCCTCTCAACACACTGCAGGGCAGGTGCCCTCAGCCCTGTGCATCCCCAGCCTCCCATAAGAAGGTAGCACCGATGCCTGGGGGTGCCAGGCTCGTGCTCGGGCTGTGGACTCGCCTGGCTGGCCCTCAGTTCTCTGCGGAGCCTGCCTGGGCGCTCCAGGACGCCGGCACCCGGGAGCCGCTGACAGGGGCTTCCATGGGGGCTGCTGGCACCAGGACCGGGTTGCACTCACCAGCTGGGACATGAGGGTGACGGTGGCCTTAAGGGTGGGGGCATTCAATGGGTGATCACCCAGGACCCCTCGGCTTATCCTAAGTAAGCACTGTGGGTTTTTCCTGTTATCATTAGTGGCCCTGTTCTTCTGGCTGACCCACAAGCTCCCAAGGGCAGGGACCCCTCCCCAGACCCCTCCTGGGGAATGTAAAGGTGGAAGAGAGGTGAAGGCATGGCCGAAGGCTGTCCTGGGAGGGGAGCAAGTGACCTTGAGGTGCCTGGAAATGGAATTGCAGACTGGAGTATAGGATGGAGGAGAAATTCCAGAGTGGGGGCTCCAGGAGGTGGACTGTCCAGGACCAGGGATGGGAGCGTGCAGGGTGCTGGGGTGGTGACTCTGACCCCAGCACTGAAGGGGAGTGAAGGCGCGGCAAGGAGCAGGGTCATCTCTGGTACCCAAGGCCCCTCCGTGCCCAAAGGAGCGACACCAGAGCGCTATGGAGGGCAGGGCTAACAGGACCGAGGCAGACGCTGCAGGGTCTGTGAGAGGAGAGAGCGGGTGGGCTGAGGACCCCACCCTGGCAGCCCCTGCCCTAGGGGAGCTCGAGGCAGCAGGAGGGCCATGAGCCTAGGTGGGGAGAAGGCTGCTAGGGTGGAAGGTGAGCAGGCACTCTGGGGTCTGTGGTCCAACAGGTGCGGTCACGATGGGTTTTCTACCACGGGGGACGAGGAGAGATCTCTGAGTCCATGGAAGACAGGGGCCCTTTGACAGGGGCGGCCAGGATGCTAACGCCCTCTCTGGTCTGCTCAAGCTCTTTGACCCTTCAGCTCTGCCTGGCATGGAGACCGGCCTTGGCCACCGGGATGCCTAGGACATGGCAGGCATGGCAGCCCCCGGCGGGGCGCTGTGAACAGTACATCTGGGGACAGAAGAAGCAGGCTTGGGGACTGTGCACTGTCACTGTGCAGGCCCCGAGGCATCTGAAGCAGGAAGTCCCCTAGGGACCCCTGGGCACCAGCATCCCACAGAGCCAGTGTCCGGTGTCCAGGACCCAGGCATCACCGGACACCATGAACGAGGGTCCACTAATGAGGTCTGGCCCAGAGAGCCCCCGCGTTGCCCTCCCATGCTCAGGTGCAGGGGGACGCTCTCTGAGCTGAAGGGTCATCCTCAGAGCAGGGGGCTGCAAGCAGCTGGGGCCAAGCCCCTCCTGGTCCTTTGGCCCAACCCTGAGAAAGATTGGGGTTCAGTAGAACAAAAAAGGCCCCAGCCACCGTGGGGAGAGGACCCCAGGACCATTTTCCCTGATGGCCAGCTCTGGACAGTCCATCAGGGTGTCCAGGTCAACAGAGGCCCAAAGCGTGGGGCTGTGTGGCCTCCTGTGTGGGGAGAGGATGCCTGAGGCAGAGGGCAGGCCCCCAGGGCCTGGCGAGAGTTGGGCCTAACTGATCAGCTCCAGCTGGCGTTTGGCTGATTAGATAGGAATGCAGATTCCGCCTTCCTCCTGGAAGGACTCAGGCCGAGCAGGCCTCGGGATCTTTAATTCAAGCTCCAGGGTGCAGGGCAGCCGCCTGCCAGGGCTGCTGGGGAGATGGACCCGGGAGAAAGCCATGGCCAGAGCAGGAGGAGCCACCCACAGGAGGTGGCTCAGGCTGCAGGCAGGAGGACTTGGGGAGGGAAGGACAGGTTGTCTCAGGACAGGCCTGCAGCAGGAGCTGGGAGCTGGGGTGCCCACCCTCCAACACCCAGCCTGCTCTGCCTGCCCCTTAACCGCATTCCTAAGCTCCACACCCATGGCCAGGCGGCGGGCAGTGTGGGGGCTGAGAAGAGAGGAGTGCGGCAGCCTTGGAAGCCCAGCCAGGGGCTCTCCTCACCCACACGGCTCATCCTGGCCCTCCCCAGCGAGATCAAGATCACAAATGCAGCCCCCGCCCTCCTCTGGGGTTCACCTGGACCCGAACCCAGCCCTGCACCCAGGAAGAAAGCTCAACACGGCTGGCTGGCGTCCCTGCCCCTCCCTCCTGAGGGCTCGGACAGCACTGCTGCCAGCCTGAGGTGGCCATGATAAAAAATGAAGAGAAAGAAGTGAAACTAATTTGAATCATACATTTAACCCAAGGCCTCGAGGCCACGGGTACGGGGCAGCCGCAGAGGCAGCTCCTCACTCAGCTCCTTGCCAGCTCCGAGGCTCAGTCACTATTTTTGACAGGATAAGCGTAGAGTTGGCCCTGGGCTCCGGAAGCCCGGTTGCTGGAAGAGGGGGCGGCCGACGCTGCCGCTGGCTCCCCCAAGTGACCTAGATGGAAGGGCACCTCCTCTGCCTTTCTGCCACAGGCTGCCTTGGGCCTCACAGGCCTCCCAGCTGTCCTGGGGCTTCGGCGGCCTAGCAGGACCTGCTCCAGAGTGCCGGGCCTCCGGGTCACTGGGCCACCTGCTCAAGAGGGGAGGAAGCTGGCCGGGGATACCCGGGCTCCTCAGTGCACCAGGGACACCCTGTACTTGGCCCTCCCCAGAGACATCAAGATCAGCAAATGCAGCCCCCACCCTCATCTGGGGTTCACCTAGACCCGAACCCAGCCCTGCACCCAGGAAGAAAGCTCAGCCCGGCTGGCTGGTGTCCCTGCCCCTCCCTCCTGCAGGCTCGGACAGCACCGCTGCCAGCCTGAGGTGGCCATGATAACAAATGAAGAGAAAGAGGTGAAACTAATTTGAATCATATATTTTATTTAACTCAATATATCCACCCAATATATCCCAATATTTAACCCAACATTTCCCCATGCAGGAAGCATTCCAGCCTCTGGCAGGGCGCCATCAGGATGCTGTCAGGGCTGGAGTGGGGTCTGAGGGGGAAGCATGTCCCTGGATCCCGCCTGGTGGGGTGAGGCCCCTCTTTAGAGCCCCTCTCTGCAGACCACACCTCCGGCCCTCAGAGCCCTCCCACCCGCAGCCTGCCCTGCCTGCCCCTTAATCGCATTCCTAAGCTCCACACCCAGGGCCAGGCAACGGCGGGCAGTGTGGGGGCTGAGGAGGGAGGAGTGCGGCAGCCTCGGAAGCCCAGCCAGAGGCTCTCCTCGCCACCCACACAGCTCATTGGGACTCCAGGCACGGAGCTCCCGGGTGGGCAGGAGGCCGGTGGCAGGCGGGGGCTGCTGTCAGCGTGAGGATACACTGCTCCCGGCTGCGGCTGTGGCCTAGCGCCAACTCCACTCAGTCCCTGCCCCCACCCTCTCTCCGCTTTGCTTACCTGCAGGTGGCTTTGGTGGCTTGAGAATGGCCCAAGTGCTGCCATTGCAGAGATGGGGAAACTGAGGTAAGAGGAGGGGAAGCCGAGGGCTCTGCAGGGACCTGCATCCAGCATCTGCAGGGAGCCAGTCCCTGGTGTCACCGTGTGAATCTGACCACGCCATGGGCAGTAGCTCCGACCACCCCATGTCACTGTGGGGAGGCAGAGGCCCGGTATGGGGAGGCTGTGTGGCCAGCTCCCTCCTGCAGAGGTCAAAGGGGAGGTCAAAGGGGAGGCAGCAGGGACAGAGCCCAGGCCATTGTGATGGAGGCAACCTGGCCAAAGATAACAGGAGTTGGGGCCCACAGCAGTGACAGCAGGGGGATGGTAGTGACAGGGCCGTGCCCTGAGTGGGGACACTGGATGCAGGGCAGGGATGGGTGTCTGACAGCTCTCCCTCCTCTGGACCCTGTGCTTCCAACCACAAGACTTCAAGGACCCTTCACAAACACCCCCCTTTCCCCGCCAACAAACCTGCTCCCCTGCCCAGGCCTGAGACCCATCTATCAAGGATGCTGCAAGGACCTCAGCCCGGTTCCCATAGCAACGCCTGGATGGTGGGGGAGGGGAGAAGAATGGAAATGCAGAGACACCAAATAAAGAACAACGACCTCACAAAATGAGCAGTCAGGGAAAGGGCCACGGAGGGATGGCCCCGGCCCAGGCTGAGGAGGCCCCAGCAGGCACAGCTCCCATCACCACTCATGTAAACAGCACTGGTGGGTGCCAGCGACTGCATAGGGCCTGAGACACAGAGGCCAAGGAGGCAGCCCCCAAGGCCGGTACACAGGGGCCTGGGCAGGGCTGCCAGCCTCCAACAGGGAGTCCCCGGCTAGTCCCCTAGGTCTCAGCTCTAGAGCGGGGAGCAGGCAGGCAACCCTGCCCACCTAGCACTCACCTGCCCCTCTCCATGACCATCCCACGGGAGGGGCTGATCGCGTGAGACCTTATCTGACCCATGTGCCAGCCCCACATCAGCCCCAGGGGGAGGCACCCTCATCTTCCCGTTTCACCGGTGAGGAGGCTGAGGCTCCGAGAGGCCACACAGTCAGGTGAAGGGGAAGGGCCGCAGCCAGGTGGGCCCGGGAATCTGCACCGTACAGGGATGCTGGACGGGCGAGTCTGGCACGGAGCAGGTAGCGTGGAGGCTGTGCTGGTCCCCTACTGCCACCGAGCAAGCAACCACAAACTCAGGGGCTCAGACAGCCTTTCTCGCCTCACGGCTCTGTGGGTCAGGAGCCCAGCCCTGGGGCTCACTGGGCTAAAATCAAGATGTCTGCAACCTGCGTTCCCCTGGGAGGTTTGAGGGGAGCGTCCTCTTGCAGCCGCAGCAGGTCCAGTCGTGGTCGCCTAGCAGCACCCGGCCTGCTCCATGCACACACCCTCTCTGACTCGCCTCCCTCCTCACGGATCCTTCGGTCACCCCGGGCCACACAGATGATCCAGGACAACCTTCACATGTCAAGGTCCACTGAGGAGTAGCTCGAGTTCCCTGCGCCTGGGAGCCTAACGTGAGAATCCTGAGACTCTGGAGGAGCATTCTGACTACCACAGGGGGGATGAGGGAGCTTTGCCAGGTGGAGGAGGGCAAAGGGCTCTGCCACAGAGGAGACAGGCACAGCAGGAGACCGAGTCTGTCCTGGGGTGGCTGGGGGTGGGTGTGGGCATGTCAGGGTGGGGCCTCAGCCTCCTGTGCCTGTAGTCTCGAGGAGACCGAGGATCCATGCCCAGCTGTGAAGCAAGTAATGTGTCCAGGGCTGACTTCCTTGGGACTCACCTGGATGGGAGCAAGCATCAGTGGGGCTTCCTGGAGGAAGCAGCTCAGGCTCTACCTGCAGAGGGTGGAGGATTGTGCTGCAGGGGAAGACATTGGTCAGAGGAAGCTGTGCCAAGAAAAGCCACCGGGGAGCCTGTCAGGGTCCCTTCTTGGGGCCTCAGGTGCTGCAGGAAGAGTGATTCCAGGCTGCCACGGTGCGGGGAGGGGCCGCTGGTGATGGGCTTTAAGGCCAAGCCAAGGGGACCAAAGGAGGCATGGAGGCAGGGGAGTCCCTGGGTACCGGACAGCTCCCCAGGCAGACTCGAGGGGGGCATATTCTTGGCAGCCCCAGAATCTTGAGCAGGTCCCAGCCTCTGCTCTGCCAGCTGCCGCTGCTGGGCAACCTCGGGCAGACCCTTCTTCCCGCCTCTGGCTGCGAAGCCTGCCTCACCCCAGGGCCACTTCCCACAGGTGCCTCCCTCCACACCAGCAAGGACTTAGAATCCCCATGCCCCATCTGTGCTTGATAGGGAGGCCCTGGACAGCAACGGATTCACCTGCAGGTGCGGAAAGGAGCAAACTCCAGCCAGGGGCTCCTCGCAGGCTGCAGGCTTCAAGGAGAGGTCGGGGTGCCAGGCTTCCTTCTTACCGTGGAGAGGTAAGAAGGAAGGAGATGGAGGGGTCTGAGTGGGCCACAAGCCTTTTGTTTCACCCAGGAATGAGGAGGAGGCCGGGCCCCATGTTCGGGGAGAGCATGTGAACGGAGGAGGCTCCCGGACCAACACCCTCACCCACCGCGCCCACTCCCAGGGCGTAAGTCCCATCGTCCCCAGGTCCCCTGAGCGTGGAGAGACATACTGACATTTTTCAGCAGGATTGCACCAGGCACTGTGGCAAAACAGGCAAGATAATTACGGGGGATAAGAGAAGCTAAAAATAGCCTCCTTCCCAGCCCAGACTCTTGGCAGGGAAGACGCCAGACAAACTTGCAGGAGCCCACGACCTGGGTCCCCGGGCAGGGGCAGCCTGCAGCAGCACCCCTCACCAGGGAGCGTCGGGCAGCGCCAAGGCAGAAGGGAAGAGTCAGGGATGCCCAAGACACAGCAGCGACACCAGGAGTGGGGTGCAGAGAGGAGAGATAAGGGCACGGCTTCAGAGGATGAGCGGGAGCTCACAGGCAGTGGCTGTTCCCAGAAGAAGGGGTGGAGCAGCTTCGTGGGTTCCAGGGGGCCATCCAGAGGTAGCCAAAGGTGGTGCCAGAGATCACCTTGAGGGCCTCAGGCCCGGCCCTCCCTCCAAGCTGGAGGAATAGTTGGGAACCGTCTGCAGGGCTCCCCCACCCCTGGTAGACACCCTGGGCTGAGTAGCTGCTGTCTCTGGGGGCAGCCGTGGAGCATCCCGCAGCACCTGTAACTGGCCCCACGTCAAGGCTGCGTACTGGGTGGTGGCTCAGAGAAAGGACAGCGGCCGGACAGACCCTGCTCTTTCTGGCTGAGCCCCAGCTCCCAATGTGGCTCCTCACAGCCCAACACTTCCCCTCAGGGTCAGAGCCAGGTGTCAGTGGGACCCAGCCATGGACATGGGAAGGGACTCAGGACCAGACAGTGGGGGAGGGGACAGGGCCAGGCACTGCGGGGGGGATACCCACCAGCCCCGGTTCTGTCCAGGGCTGAGCTGAGGAGGCTGAGCTCAGAGGTCACTGAGGCACGGCCTGTGCCTGAAGCCCAGGGCTCGGGGAAGAAGGTGGTCAGAGGGAGGACAGAGGTGGCAGTGGGAAACAGCAGTTGAGGCCAGGCCAGGGTGGGCGCCAGGCTGGCTAGGCTGGGGGCAAGGGTTGAGGGTGGGGGACCCGGGGAACCTGCCCAATCCTCCCCGGGAGCTTTGCTTTTAAGGGATTCTGGAGGGACCAGAGGGGGAAGGGGACATTGGGAAGGGGGCAGGGGAGAGTGGGAATGGGGCAGAGGGAGAGGCAGGGCTGGGGGAAAGCGGGGACAGCAGCAGCCTGGGAGGGAGCCCCTCGCCCCAGCTGTGAGGCAGGGAGGGCAGAGCGGGGCAGCCTGACAGTTGGAAATGCAGGCTTTACCCAGAGGTGGTGGCCGGCCCCAGAGGGGTGTGGGCCCAGGAGTTCCTCAGTCATCAATTTTAGCTTTTAAAGATGTTTTTTATTCCAGGAAGGAGGTTTCCAGGAAACAAGCAAACAGAAAACAGACACAAAGGTGCCCCTGTGGAATGTTGCGTAGGGTGGAGCCCTGCACCGAGGACAGTGAGGAGGATGAGAGAAAGGGGCAACCTGAAATTCCGGAGAATAGAGGTACTCTGTCAGAAAGGAGCATGATCATAGTCCCCTGCCATGAAAAGCATTTCACCCTGGTGTAATTTTTTTTTTTTTTTTTTTTTTTTTTAGACAGTCTCATTCCTGTTGCTCAGGCTGGAGTTCAGTGACGAGAACAGGGCTTATTGCAGGCTCAACTTCCCAGGCTCGGGTGATTCTCCAGCCTCAGCCTCCCAAGTCGTGTAGCTGGGACTACAGGCACATGCCACCGTACCTGCTAATTTTATTTTGTATTTTTGTAGAGATGGGGTCTCGCCATGTTGCCCAGGCTGGTCTCAAACTCCTGGGCTCAAGCAATCCTCCAGTATCAGCCTCAGTCTCAAACAGTGCTGGGATTGCAGGCGTGAGCCAGCACACCTGACCTTTTTATATATATTTATTTTTTGTAGAGACAGGGTCTCACTATGTTGCCCAGGGTGGTCTCAAACTCCTGGCTTCAAGCCATCTCCCACCTCAGCCTCCCTAAGTGCTGGGATTGCAGGTGTAAGCCACTGTGGCCAGCTGGTGGCAACAAGTGAACACTGAATATTAACTTAGCCCCATGGTGACTTGAGAAGAGGCAGGGAGGGGAGGAAGTGCAGTCAGGGTAGGGGTCAGTGCGAGGCTGGCACATGCTAGCTGCTCCCATGGCGATTACAGAAATAGAGGAGCTTGGCCCAGCGGCCTCGTGGGGTGGGTACACCCTTAGGAGATGGGGATGGGCAGGACCAGTACCCCCAGGAGGGCTGCTTTGGACTTTCTCAGTTGAAGTGCCCAAGATGTCAGTGTCAGCATCCAATGGAGGGTGAGCTGTGACCTGGAGAGAAGAGCAAGGCTGGAGGGTGAGGGCACAAGGTCCTGGGCAGAGCCAACCCTGGTGTTCCAACACAAGTTCCCAGCACAGCTTCTGGGACGAGCACTCTGCAGCACGCGTGGTCTGGCTTCTGCCCCATCCTCGGACCAAGTTGCTCTCACTAGGGTCCCCATGAGGTGGCCAGGGTCAGTACTGGGTCACATGTGGTCATTTGGGCCAGGATTGTAGTGGGTAAAAGAGAGACTGCCAACCTGGGTGGGCATAGCAATGCCCACTTAGGGCCACACAGAATGGAGACACAAGGACCCTCGAGGACGGGTCTGAGAAAGGACAGCTCACTGCCCGCTGCCCACCAAGGCCCCACAGCTCAGCCCAGGCACACACAGACAGACCGAGGAGGCTATCTTATTCATGCTGGTAATTTTATGCCTCTCCTGGGCCTCAGTTTCCCCACCCATACCAGGGATGCCACTGCAGCCCCGAAGCCCATCCCAGAGAGAGGTGGTGGTCGAGGGAGGGCCAGGGAACCTGTCCTGTGGCTGCTGCATCTAGGCACCCCCAGAGCCAGGGCTGGGTGGGATCCTGGCCTCATTCCTGGAAGAAATGGGCTATTGTGTGTCACCTGCTACCTACAAAAGTAGGGTGCCAGCTGGGATCCCCCCAGATGTGTGAGCCACCCTCAGCCACCCCTCCACCGAGAGATGGCCACCCCAAGACTCAGGTGCCCTTGTGGGAGGGACCTGGACTGCGAGCAGGGCCGCTGGGGCAGGCCCTGGACTGTGTCTGGGAGGAGTGCTGGGAGGAAGCTTTTCCATCCTGTCTGTGTCTGTAATTAGGGGTCAGGGTCACTGGGTTGCCAGGGCCAGGAAACAGTGACTGACTGGAAGCAGGGGCCATGTATGGCCAATGGGAGGCTCCATGGGTAGCCAGGGCTAGGCATCTGTGAGACTGGGAAGCAGATTGCTTCTGGATAGGATAGGAAGCAGATTGCTTCTGGATAGGAGCCCTACCTTCACCCTAGGGCAGGCAAAGGAACAAAGGAACCAACTGCTCTCTGACCCTCAGCAGAACAGAGCCGTGGCAAATTCAGTGGCCCCCTTCCCATCGCCCCAAACCAGGAAGAAACCTTTAGACAAGGAACCTTGTCTAAAAGGAGGTGGCCCAGAAGGTAGAATAAGTGGAGGGCTTGGAGTTGGACACAGGAGGGTTCAACAATATCCTTTCAAAGTCATCATTGCAAGCCTCTCCTGGGCACCAGGCATGGGGAGAGGGAGTCTGGCTGGTTCCATGGCAATCATGGGAAGATCCCTTGCACCTCTCAAGCCTCAGTTTTCGTGTCTGAAACATGGGGCTGTGGATGGGGGCCCCAGCATAAGGGAGCCTTGTTGTAAGGGATGCCCTGTCATGGGGGAGCCTGTTCACATGGGGAACCTCGGCTGGTTCATATACATGTGTCTTAGTCTGTTCTCTGCTACTATGACAATACCACACACAAGATAATTTATAAAGAAAAGTTTCTTTGGCTCATGGTTCTGGAGGCTGAGAAGTCCAGCAGCATGGTACCAGCATCTGGTGTGGCCCTGCTTGCTGTGATCTTCCATGGCAGAAAGCAGGAGGGCAAGAGAGTGCACACAAGACAGCTCACTTTTATAACAAAGCCACTCCCATGATAACTCACCACTCCTGAGATAGCAACATTAATTCATCCATGAGAGCAGAGCCCTCATGACCTAGTCTCACAGGTCCCACCTCTCAACACTGCCACAAGGCAATTATTAAATTCCAAAATGAGTTTTGGTGGGACCTTTAAACCATAGCATTCCACCTAGGACCCCCAAAACTCCTGTTCTTCTCACATACAAAATACACTCATTCCTTCCCAATAACCCCAAAGTCCTAATACATACCTGCATCAACTCAAAAGTCCAAAGTCCGGTCTTTGGACAGGATTCTTTTGGGAAGGGAGTGTGTAGACACAGGTGCTCAGCACTCCAACAGCACTGAAATAGCAGAGTCAGCACCTGCCCTCCCTGTCACCTCCCCCTCCCAATCCCACCACCTAGGGGTGGCTCTACGGGGAGGGGCTGTGAACACCCAGCCTGCATCCCCACAAAGAGCCACCCTCAGCCGCCCCTCCACCGAGAGATGGCCACCCCAAGACTCAGGTGCCCTTGTGGGAGGGACCTGGACTGGGAGCAGGGCCGCTGGGGCAGGCCCCAGAGTGTGTCTGTCCTCTGGAGGAGAGGATGGCCCTCTGGACCTCACAGACTTTATGGAGAAGGGCTGGGTGGGAGCAGGGCTGGGGTGGGGAACCCAGGACCAGGCTGCACTGAACCCCAACATGCCCTCTAATGTCACCTGCCATGAGCCTCCTGATTCCCCCCTCGACCCTGGGACCTCAGCCCCACTGGAGCCAAGGCAGAAAGGGAAGGGCTCCTTGGCTTCTGGATGCCTGGCACTTCTCTCCATTGAACTTCCTCTTCCTCCTTATGAAGGGCCTTTCACCCCTTGTCCATGCTCTTCACCCCTTCCTCACCCAACAGCCACAGCAGTCATGCAGCTCTGACCTGTCTCACCTGCCCCTGCCTGTTCCTCCCCCAGCTCCACCGAGAGAGATGGAGACAGAGGGCCAAAGAGCATGAGATCAGCTGGACACTTGCCATTGGCATCTTGAGGGGTGCTCCATGGCTTCTAATTGGCCAAATTCTCTTCAGTGTTAAAATGCTGTAAAATATAAAACATGTTATTTCTTGACAAAAATAATAGTATTTCAGGTCTGATTCTTTTTTAAGTTTCTATACTAACTTGAATTCTTCCTGGAGTTAAAAGACCCTTGCCAACTAGAAAGTCCTGCCACCTGCGAGGTTGGGAACAGTCCACACGACGGTGCCACCCTCACTTCCGACACCAACTATAGAAACCCAGGCTCCTGACAGCCGCCTCAGATGTGGTGATTCTCTAGGAGGGTCCCAGCGCCCCTGAAAGCCATTATACCCATGACTATGGATTCCTATAGGGAAAAGATGTAAATTAAAATCAGCCTGGCAGGAGGATCACTTGAGCCCAGGAGTTCAAGACTACTTGGGAAACATAGTGAGACACCATCTCAGAAAGAGAAGAGAAGAGAAGAGAAGAGAAGAGAAGAGAAGAGAAG
>NC_045440.1:146040068-146058629 GCF_002776525.5 Piliocolobus tephrosceles
GGGAGGTGGAGGCTGCAGTGAGCTGTGACTGTGGCCCTGTACTGCAGCCTGAGTGACAGAGAGAGACTGTGTCTCAAAAACTATAAAAAATAAAACCAGAATGGAAAGAGGTGTCTGGGACAGAGCCCAGGAGGGTCCAGACACAGAGCTCTGGGTTGTCCTCCCCTGGGGTCGTGGACAAGGTTAGGCCCTGCCCCTCCCTTAGCGATGTGGGTCAAGGCACACGGAGCATCGACATTCAGGGTAGCTCCTGCCTTGGGGTCTGTCACATGGTCCTGGTTGGCGCCCACATGGCTGAGCCGTCTCCATCCCTTCTGGAGGCAGAGCTGATGCCACATAACCCAAAGCCTCCACTGAAGTCACATGAGACCATAGGTGTGGCCCAAGGCCCCAGGTGGACAAGGACATTCTCACCAGGTCGGACGTTCGGGGCCTAGTGATGACCTCCCAGGAGCCCAGGACAGAGGCCACGCCATCTTTGGCTGAGGTCGCACTCTTCACACACACCACCCTAAACAATTTTCAGTGTGGCTTCTCTCCACTGGTTGCCCACCTAGATCCTTCCTCCCTCCTTCCCATACGCATCCAGGCTTTTGGCACTGGGCAGGGGCAAAAGTACCATGGGTGGCCATGGCGTTCCTGGGCTCAGCTTTACGATCGTGGCATGCCCCTCACTGTCTCTTGTCCCTTCTGGGTAGCAGTCTGGAGTGTCAAGAAACAAAGAAGGTCTGGAATGAACAGGTGCCGCCCAGCCGCCAGCTGCATGCTTCCCTGAGCGGAGACTGCCTTCCACATTTGCAGGGCCTCTGTTACAGCACCCTTGCCTTACACTGACTCACACACTCTCCCGAGCCCGTCGCTTTCCCTGCGACCCCCAGTGGCACCACCAGCCCTCAGCATGGACCCTGCTGGTACTGGGAGACTTAATCTCGGTTGAGCCTTGAAGGGCAACAGAGGGGCCCAGGTGTCTGCGCTCTCCCCCTTGCACCAGCTCCTTGAGGCCGGCGGGATTTGATGGAAAGGCATCTGCCCCTATGGAGACCTGACATGGGCTCCCTGGCTCAGAGGCCTCCCACCAAACTGGGTCTGCAGGAAGAACATCTAGGGGCTTCCTGGGTGCTCCTACCCCCAGACTCAATTCTTCTCCCTAAACTGAGGCAAGCACAGACCTTCTCTGTGCCTCAGTTTCCCCACGCTACAGTGAAGGGGTGAGACTGAGTGGTCTATGATACCTGGATGGGCAGGAGCAGTGAGGGGTAGAGAGGGGTTGATGGCAGGGGACACCCTGTTCCGGGACCTGGTCTGCAGGCTGAGAGACATCTGCACAGGGTCTGGGCCCCTCCGCTCCCAACCACCCACCTGCTCCAGCCTCCGGCCTCTTTTCTTGGGAACAGAGTGACACAGCTGAACCTCCAATTAACTGAAGGGTTCTGATAGCCTGTTCCACAATTACAGGGAGTAACTTTTTACTAAAAGGGAAAAGTATCAACAGCTTCCAGCTTTTCATGTGAGAAGTAGTACTTCCAAGACAAATGACTGCTTTCAGGCAGCACCGTGGTGCCCAGCTTCCTGTTCCTGCCAATTTCCTCTCCCGCTCTTCCAGCAGCTTTGTTATTTAAAAGAAATGCAAGGGAAGAACGGGGCGGAGGCGGCCCTTTCACCGTGGAGAGCCCTGCTCAGCGCCCTGCGCCACGGGTGACGACATTTCCTGGCAGCAGGTGGCTCTCTCTGCTTAGTCTTCTCTTGTTTCCTGCTCTCCCCAGGCCCCTCACTGCTGCAGGAGCCAGCTGTGAGCTCAGTGGCAGGACCCAGCGGGGGCAATGCACCCCGCCCCCCAGTGGGGCTGAGCGGGCACCACCCACCAGCTGCCCCCACAGCTTGGCCTGGGATCCCCAGGAGCAGGGCAACCCCACAAGAGGGGAGGGAAGCTTCCAACAGCAGATGACCGTGAAGGTTGTGAGAGGGTCATCCTGGCCGGGGTACTGTTCTCAGTCACTCAATCAAATCTTCCCAGAGGTGTTGCCCTGAAGGTCTGTCATAGGTGCTTTCAGGAAGAGCATCCTTGGGAACCTGGGTGGCCTGGTTCAGTCCTTGAAAGGCCGTAAGAGCAGAGCTGAGGCTTCCCTGATGGAGAAGACATTCCACCTGCAGGTGCCTGCCTTAGCCTGTTCCCCAAGGTTCTGGCCTGCCCTGGAGATTTTGGACTGGCTCAGCAGCCCCTACGTTGAGTAAAACAATTCCTTGCAATGAATGCACAGTCTCCTGTTAGTCCTGCTTCTCATTGAACACTGATGGGTAGGGGCTGATCCCTACTCCAGGCCATCTCTTCCTTCCCCTCGGAATCCAGTGTCCCCACAAAGGCAGCAGAGATCGACGTCCTGCAGCCCCTCGGAATCCAGTGTCCCCACAAAGGCAGCAGAGATCGACGTCCTGCAGCCCCTCGGAATCCAGTGCCCCCACAAAGGCAGGGGAGGCTGACCTCCCACAGCCCCTCGGAATCCAGCCTCCCCCCAAAGGCAGCAGAGGCTGACGTCCTGCAGGGCATCAAGTTACCCTTGTTTCCAAGTTCTTCAGCACAGATGCTGTGAGGGTAGCATGCCCTGTTTTGCAGATGAGGAAACTGAGGCTCAGAGAGACCAAGTTCATGATCTGGCAACCAGGAATGGCTCGGGTCCCCTCCCGGCTGGGGTCTGCACTGACTAGGTCCCCAGAGCCCCAGAGCCTGAGGTAGCCGTGTGGGCCGAGCCCTAGTTGTAGTCCCCCCATGCACCCAGCTGTACACCCCACATGCCAGTAGGACTTACAGAGGGGCAGGCCTCAGCTCAGCATGAATAGGGCTCCCCCATTCAGCAGTCACCCTCACTGATGGCCACCCCAGGCCTGGAGGCAGGGCTGAGCTAGGCCTATTGGGCTGCAGCGGGGCTGCAGTGTGGAGCCCTGAGGGTGCTTCCCCCTGAGGATCCAGGACCCTGATGGAGGCTGCCCTGTTGGTGCTCCTCCGAGCCCCTGGAGACCTCACACTACACGCATGGGGTCTCCAGGGTCACCCTCTGGGCCAGAGGACCTGTGTCTGCAGCTCCACTCCTGCCCAGCCCAAGCACACAGAAGAAGCAACATGAACACTCCAAGAAGTTTCAGTGTTTTATTAACAAAATCTTACAAAAAGAGTCTGTCTTTGGGGTAAGGTACACAGGGCCTGGACGGACATTTAAGGCCTGGTCTGTGCGGGGGTAAGGGGCAGGGGTCGGCCACAGCCTCATGAGGTTTCCAGGGTCTTCACAGGCTCCAGGGCTTCCCCAAAGCCTGTGCCAGCCTGTGAGGATCGGTTATGGCTTATGTGCAAAAATAAAATCTGTGGGGCTGGCAGGGTATGGGCTGAAGATTTGTCAGAGTGGTCTGTAGGACTGGCCCCCCAGTGGACAAGGCAGAAAGATGAACCCTGAGCCAGCGCCTGCTCAGGCTGCAGACGCTAGTGGCCCACCAGCACCAGGGTTCTGGTGTCGGGGCAGGGCAGAATGCCTGGAGGAGCCCCAGGAGCAAAGGCTTCTGGGATCTCCTTCCTGCAGCTGGGCTCAGGGCTGCTGGGCAGGAGTAGGAGCTGTGGCCCCAGCCTTGGGGCTCATGAAAGCCTCTGGCAGAGAGGATGGCCTGGCAGCGGGCGGGGTTTCCCTGCTGGGAGGGAGGCAGGACCCGACTCCTGCTGCAGTGGCTCTGGGGGCGGGCAGCTGGTGGCCAGCGGGGCGGGCTTCGTGGCAGGCCCTGGCCCTCATGCTGGCGCTTAGGGCTAAGCTGGGGCTCCTGCCCTCTGCTGCAGCTGACTCCTCTCTGTAGCACCCCTCTGGGCTGTCCCGGGACTTCGCCTCCCACGCAGGCAGCCTGCAAGGTGAGGGGTGGGTGGTGCCCAGCACAGCAGCAAAGACTCTGTGGGAACCTTGAGACCTGAAAGAGGAGGAGAGTGTGCAATGAGAGACCATGCAGGACAGTAGCCAGGGCTCCACAGGGAGGGTCTGGGGCTGGTGGATGGTGCTGGTCTTCCGGGGCAGAGGACCCCCGACCCTGTCAGAGCCTCCCAGCTTGCCTGAGCACTGGGGAGTGGCCTGGGCCCCAGGGTGTCTGGGGTCTGGGGAGGAGCTCATTTGGCCGGCACAGCTGATGGTGGGGTCTGGGTGGGAGGGTGGCGCCCTGTTACCTGTTGTCACTCTCCTGGCTCCGATGGTGCCAGCTGCTGCCTCAGCCGGATTTGAGGACTCAGCCCCTCTGGGACCCTCCACCTGCCATGGGTGAGTCACGAGCTGAGCTCTGATTCTTCTCCAGGCAGGCGTGAATCACTGGAGCTGGGGAGAGAAAGCGCGGGTCCATGTGAGAGCTGGCTCAGCAAACTGCCCCTGCCTCCCACCTGGCCCACTCTCCCTGATGCCCCCTTCCATGACGCCACCCCCACCCCATCCCTTCGGCTAACTTGCTGGGGGCCCGAGCCTCAGTGGGCTCTCCTCAAAAACAGCCTCTGGGTCCCACTAGCTCTCAGATGCCCCACAGTGGGTGTTGCCTTGGGGCAGGGGCTCACCTGAGGGGCCAGGAAGCACCGGGACATCAGGTCTGCTGCTGCTGCGTCTGCGACTTCTGCTCTCCCCTGGGAGGAGGGGGAGGGGGCTGTGCTGCCCAAGGCTGGCCAGCTGCCCTGGGAGGCAGGGAGGGCGTCAGCTGGCTCTGCAGATGCTGGGAGAGGGCGGTGGCGCCGGAAGTCGAGACTCCCTCAGCATCGGCTCTGCCCTAGCTTCTGCTCTGGGGTGTCCCGTGAGCTTGGTGGCCGCTGGCCCCTGCTATCCGGACACTTTGTTTTCTGGATGTCCAGAGGGCCTGGGCATTGTAGCAGAATGAGGAAGCTGGGGTGTTCTGTGAAGGCCTGAGTGTGTGGAGGGTGGGGTCCAGGCCGGGGAAGACAGACAGAGGGAGGGCGATGGGCGGAGCCCTGCAGGGGGGAGGGCTCTTTGCTGCTGGGCTGCGGTGCCCACATCTGGATGACGCGAGTGTGTGAGAGTCCTCCCAGAGCCCGAGGGGGCACCCAGCTGGACCAGGGCTTCCCCTGCAGGAGTCAGCCCCAGCTCAAAAGTCCTGGTGGGCAAAGCCACAGGCTGGATGTGGTGGGCAGGCTGGGGGCTCTGGGATGCCCTCTACTCGGGCTGGGTCCGGTCACTGGCCACGGACTCGCTGTTGGGGGCGGGCGTGAGGGCCTCGGCCTCATCCTCCGCAGGGACATGGGGGACGGCAGGCTCCGCCGCCTGCTCCAGGTCATCCTGCACCTCCATGCCCCTCTGGATGAGCTGCTCCAGGGTCTTGGGCAGTGGGTGGCGCAGGAAACGCTTGAGCTTGGGCTGCAGGGTGCCCACCACGTACTGGATGATCTCCTCCTCGTCTGCGTCCACGTAGAGCGTCTGGTACAGGTCCCGCTTGCGCCACAGGAACTGGTCCAGCGGCTCGCCCTGCTTCTGCGGCAGGTCCAGCTCACGCTGGATGGCCTCTCGGGACAGCGTGCCCTCGCTGTACTGCAGGAACTCCTTCTTGAACTCCACCCAGTTCTTCACGGAGCCCTGCTTGAACTCCCACCACTTCTTGGCCGGCCCATTCATGTGGTTCTGGATCTGGGACAGCCAGTACTCCTCAGAGCCGCCCACCTGCCGTAAGTACTCCTCCAGGTGGCTCAGGAATTCTCGAGGGTCCTCGAAGATCTGTGTGTCCACGCCAGGGCTGGGCTGCCCGTCCTCGCCGGGGACCCATGGCTGGTACTGCTGGGCCTCGGCGGGCTCCTGTCCGGGCAGCTCGCCAGCGGCCGGGGGCGGGGTGATGGCGTAGGGGCTGACGGTGTAATCGTAGCCGTCCGCCTCGTGGCAGTAGCTCTCAGGACCCCCCACGCCCACGGAGACGGTGTGGCGGGCCGGCTCGCTGCCCACCGGGTACTTGCCACCCGTAGACTCCAGGCGGTCGGCCCAGCGCTCCAGGCGGTAGAACACCTCGCGCCACACGTGCATCTCACGCTTGACCCAGCGCTCCAGGTTGGCGATGGTCTCCTGGCAGCGGCACAGGCAGGCCTTGATGGACTTCTTCCAGCGCTGCGAGTCGCTCGTGGGCACGTAGCCGTCCAGGTTGCTCTCCAGCTTCCCCACCGACCGGTGCAGACCCTTCAGCTCACGCTCCACCTGCTTGGACACCTCGGTCAGCAGGTGCCGGTGCGTCCGCCGCACGTGCTCTAGCATCTCCGCCCGGCACTTCCCGATCTGCAGGATCACGTTGGGCTTGGCCGCGGGCCCGCCCCGCGGCCCGGGGTAGGCGTGGAGCCCGCCGCTGGTCCGGTGGTCCAGCTCCATGTGTGCGCAGGTGCTCGGGCAGGCGACAAACTCCTCGGGGCGGACGGAGGGAGGGCGCTGGGGTCCGGCGGCGGTGCCCGGCGGCCTGCGTCCCGTGCGGAGCTGCGGGGAGCGCCTGTCTGTCGCTGCGGGCCGGCGGCGGGGCTGGCGGAGTGCGCCCGGAGAGGCAGGTCCGGCTCTGCTGCTGCGGAGGGAGGACGCGGCGCCCGAGCTCTGCGCTGAGTCCCGGCCGCCGGCTCTTTATGCCGCCAGCGCGGCCCGTGGGCGGCCGGCTCGCCGAGCCCCGTTTCTCATTGGCCCAGCCGCAGGCTCCCCGGCAGCGCCCCGCCCGCGCCCCTGCAGGCCCCGCCCCGCGCCCACTCGGCTCCTGGGCGGCGAAGGTACTGGAGGTCCCACCCCTTGCACACATAGAGGGGCTGGGATGACTAATCCCTCCGCTCCGCACCTCCCACCCCGGGCGGCGGAGCTCATTCAGCCTGCGGGGACCGGAGGGACTGAAGCCGGGCACTGGGAGCCCCTCCCACGCCCCCTCCTGGCGCTGGGCGGGCTGTCATCTCCTGCCTCCCGGGGTCCCAAGGTGGGCTTCCTCCTCTCCACTCGCCTCCCTCTTTGGGGGGCTGGAGGGGGCTGGCGCTGGCCACTGCTCTCCTGGGTCCTCACTGCCCCTGAGCCTGTCCGCCCAGCTGTGCAGGATGTGCAGCTCAGCCCGGGAAGGACCCTCCCGATCAGCCTCCTGTGCCCAGGGACTCAGCAACTCTACACACACACATGTGAGCTCCTAGATGCGGCTTTGAACTCCTACCACCCCTGCCCAGGTGGTCCCGAGTCCACGTCTTGGGCTCTGTGTGAGGGACGCACAGCCAGGCCGAGGCTCTCTCTGCCTGACCCTGGCGTTGGTGCGCATGGTGACACATACCCGTGTGGCTGTGACTGGACGGGGTTGCTCTGTGCCCCCACACCCAGGCCTCTGGTGAGGCCCAATACTTTTCTGTGTTCCCAGGGAAATCTGGAAGCTGCTACCTGGCGCGCTGGGGTTTGGAGGGAATATTAGCCCCCAGTGAAGAGAACCGGGCCCTGAAGCCCCTGGCTATATCAAGAACCTGGCCAGAGGCTCCAAGACTTCTAAGAAGATGGAAGAGGGGAGGAGAGAGGGAGACAGGGAGGGAGGAGGAAGGAGGAAAAGGAGAGGAGGAGGGGGGAGACAAGCAGGGAGGAGGGAGGAGGGCGGTGCTGGCAGCACAGTGCATCAGGAGAGGCAGAGGGAAGCCAAGCTCCATATAAGGAGCGGGGCTCCGGAAGCCGAGACTCCCTCGGGAGGGAGGCCCCTTCTGCCTCCCTGGCAACCTGGCAGGGGTAGGGACGCCCTTCCTGAGTTACTCCAGTGCTGGCTGGATAGGCTTGGGTCTCAGGTCCTCTGATGTTACCCGGGCATGGGTGACACACACCGTTCCCCACAGCCAGAGGGCCATGAGCACATCATAGCTGACAATCAGGACACCTTGTCCCCGCTGCCAGCTGCCCTTTCCGTCTCTCAGCCACATACATGCTGCACACTCATATCCCCACTCACACCCCCACATACACACTCATAGCCCCCACTCTAACCCCACCCCACACACTCATGCCCTCACTCACAGCCCCCACACACACTCATACCCCCCACTCACAGCCCTCGGTTCCCCCCTGTCTTATTAATACTCCCTGTCTTATTCAGGCACTGAAGGGCACACAGGTACCCACTTGCTGGAATCCCCACTCCCTGCCCACCCTCTGAGGCCCCCCCCACTGGCTCTCCCAGGGAGACCTCTCCCTGCCTCAGAGCCAGTCTGTCTCCTCCTTCCTTCCGCCCCGGGGGGAATGTCTTTCTGTCAAAAACTCCCCAAAAATGGCTCTTCTGGCATTTCTAATTAAAGGTAAGTGGGCGGACAGAGAAGGGAGGGCGGAGGGGCACCACAGAGCTGGGAGTGGGGAGCCAGGCAGAGAAGCCTCCAGCACAGGGACCTTCCCACTGCTCCACTGCGGAATCCCTGGGAGAGGAGCTGGGTGGGTACCTGCGGGCCGGGCAGATGCCAGCAGCCTCGGGTGAGTGCAGCCGGCGGTCACCGAGGGCCACATGTCTGGGTTGGGGCCAGTCTGAGCCTGTAGGTGTTGTCTGGGTGCCGGGCACTGACCATGTATGTGTGTCCCTGTGAGAGCCAGCACTTCAGTGATCGGGGGCCAGCCCCGCCAGGGTTACAAGCCCGTGTGGCCCCTGACGTCCCTGCCAGGGCACAGCTCTTAGGCCTCTGGCCAGCAGTGGCCTCCAGCTGCCACCCCCATCTGAGGCATCAGCAAGCTGACAAGGAGGCAGGACTGGGAACACGTGAGCCAAGGTCGCAGGTGGTGCCACTGCCTCAGTTCCCTCAGCCGTGTGGAGGGAGCCAGGCCTGGAGAAGAGTGAGTGCCCAAGGTGGCCCGGTGAGCAAGGCAGGTTGGGCAGGAGCCAGGCCCTTGGTGAGGAATCCTGGTGTCCTCTGCTCAATGCCCCATGGCCGGTCACCACCCCTGTCACCTGCTGAACAACAAGCCAGAAGTGGCCAAGCTGAGACCAGTGGGAGAGCACAGAGCCTGCCCTGGATGGCACGAGGGCAGGCAGCGTCGGGGGTGCCACGCAGAGCCCCATCCTCCCCTCCCCAACCCTCTCCAGCAGGGTCTGCAGAGGCTGTGAATGCTGGCCTGAGCTGACAGGTGACAGGCAACAGCTGCAGCTGCCGGGAACACTTAATCGCTGCCCAATTACCGCCCCAGAAGCCCTCACCAAACCCCCGCACTGCAGCCTGAGGAAAGGAGGCCAGGCTGGCTCCCATCCACCTGGAGCGGGGGCCTCTTCCAACAGGGGCCTGTGCTGCCCCTCTCTCCAGCCCACCCGCACCCCGTGCCCGTCCCTGACAGCCACTGGAGCCGCATGGTTCAGGGGTGCAGGTGGGGGAAGCAACAGGGGAAGGGGATGGAGGCTAAACCTGCACAAGGAGGTCAGGAGCACCTGGGGGACCCCCACTCTCAAAGCCAACCTGGTCTGCTGCTGGGCGGGTCTGACAGCTCTGAGGCCCCACCTGCCTGAGGGAAAGGGCCCTGCAGGGCAGTGTGAGGTAGCCCGTGACCCCCAGGTTCTGTTCACGGTTGAGATCTCCACCAGGCTCACAACAGCCTCAAAGGACCTCTTAGTGCTGGTTCCTGAGCCCCTGCCACCTAGGTCCCCAGAGGTGTGGGGGTACCTGCTCTGAAAGGCAGGGACCACCCTGTGCCCTGGCCTCCCTTCTCCTTCTAGGGTGCCCAGCCGCCTCTGCTCCTGCCTGATCAGAGCTAAGGGAGTCAGCTCTCTCCCTGCAGCCTCAGACCGTCTCGGCCCCAGCTGACCCACTCCGGCAGGGCCTTTCTGGATTGCCAGGAGCGTTCACAGGGCAGATGCTGACCTTGGGCATCCTGCTGCTCCCCCAGGCTGGCCCTGCTGAGCTCGGGTGCCGGAAGTTAGCGCGGCTTAGCAGGGAGAGGCAAACACAGGCCCCTTCAGGCCAGAGCTCACGCCCACCCCCACTCACACACATGCGCACACACACGGGCACACGCAGAGGCACACACCTCCCCATCTCCCCTGCCTCCAGGCTCTGTCCTCTTTGGCAAGAACCCAGACCGCCCCCAACTCTGCCTTAGCCCCCAACACCACCGTCTTCATAAAGGCCCTTCCTCACCTACCCACTGCTGGCCGCACACACCTGCCCACCCCACCCTTTGCACACACTCCAGGGCTCCTGCTGTCCTTCCGTGTGGGCTGTGTGGAGTGAGGAGCTGGCAGCAGGGAAGGAATGCGGCAGTCCTAGGGGTTGGTTCGGGCACCCGCCCCCCACATGTGACCACTCCCCTACCTTGTGGCCTCATCTGTCACCACCCACTGCCCGGTAGGACTGGAAGAGAAGAACCAGGCTGCCCTATGCCCTCCGGGTGCCCACTGCTGGGGCCAGGCTGCATGACCAGACCTGGGGGCCAGTCTGTCAGCCACCTGCTCGAGCCGGGTGTCCCTTGCTGCCCAGCCCAGGGCTCCACAGGCTACAGGAGCTGCTGACCTCCAACCTCGCTGGGCTCCCGGGCCCAGGTATCCTCTTTTCATGTTGCCTCTTCCTCACAGGCACAGGGCAAGGCTGTCCCAGGTGCCTGACCTGGCTGAGTCCCTGTGCCACCCTACAGGTGGTGCCCACAGGTGAACAGCTGAGCGTAAGCAGGGCCTGGCCCAGAGCAGGCGCTGGCAAGGGTCTGAGGCTAGACTGGTTCCTGTTCCGTTCCTTTCTAGTCAGGAAACACTGGAGCCTCAGCTTTCCATCTGTAAAGTGGGGGCAATGCCAAGGCCTTGAGGGCTGGCTGGAGCTCCGGGGCTCCAGGAGCCTCGTCCCTGGCCTCGTGTCACCTCGTCTGGTGAGGTTTCTCCCAGCTGTTCCTGCTGGAGCCTCTCATTAGTGCCACTCTGGAGCCTGAGAAGTGGTCGGGGGGATCCCGCCCTCAGCTCCTCAGGAAAGGTCCTGGGGACTTCCTCGCCCTGCCCACCTTCTCTGTCCTCCGAGACCTGGCCAGCGCCCGCCCCTGGTGTCACTCCTGAGGTGGCAGCACAGACCTGGTGACGAATTCTGGGAGATCTGGGTCCAGGCAACTGGGAGGACACCTGTACCCTGCTGTCTTCATCCTGAGGGCCACCTGCAGTGGGGACGGGCCAGGGTAGGCAGACAGCAGAGCTGGGGGTAAGGGTCCCAGTCCACCTCCAAAGCATGGGCGGGGGGTGGTGCACAGCAGTTTAGGGCAGAGCCTGGGGAAAAGACCAAGGAGGCAGAAAGGACTGAGGTGGAAAGTAGAGGGGCAGAGGAGAGGCCAGGGCGCAGCTGCTCCTGCTTGGCCACCCAGGTAGATGCTCTCGCCTCAGCTTCCACAGGGCTCCTTAGGGGTGGGAGGACCTACCCCAGGCTGCTGAGTGGGCAAGTGACAGAGGTGAGGTCCTCATCCATCAACCCACCTGCCTAACCCCCAGCTGCTGCAGCCAGACAGCCTCTGTAAGAGCCCTGGAGGGGAACAGGGTGGAATGGGGCAGGGGTCTTGGGAGACCCCTATCAATGATGGGAATAGCGCTTGGTGTTCCCAAGGTGGCACCAAGGGCCGGGAAAGACACTGAGGGATGAGAGGAGACCCGAGGAGTGGGCTGGCTCTGGCACTGGTGCAGAAGATGGAAGCTGATGGCCTGGGGGCCAGTTGGAGATGGGTGCAGGATGGGTGGGCCCAGGGGCCTCCTAGCCCCCCTCCCTCTGCAACCTCCCCAGCCCCCTGGGGCTGTGGGAACATTTTATTTCTGGTCCCCCCCCCACCCCCCCCCCCCCACCTCGCTCCTTCCTTCCTCATCTCCTGTTGGCAGGCTCTGTGCTGCTGCGTCCTTGTCCCTGGAACAGGCAGCCTGTTCGTTCCGGGCCCCCACACACCAGACCCTCCTCCCTCCTCCTTCCTCCTTCCTGCCTCCTGCCTCAGCGCCTCCCGGTCCAGCCTCCAAGGAAAGTTCTGTATTTTTCCAGTCAGTCTGGCCCAGCTGCACAGGCGTCCCCTCGGGGCCGGTGGGGTCACAAGAGCCCAGGCCTCCACCGACCATTGGCAGACAAGGGACGTGCACTCCTCACCACCGCCACCCCAGCCATGCCCGGAAGGGGAAATCGAGGTCCAGAGAGGGCCAGGGATTAGCCTGAGCCACACAGCAAGGAAGGCCAGAGCCAGGACAGGAAGTGTGTCTGGGGTCTCTGGGGTCTTGGGGAGACCTCCAACCTCCCAGAGGTGTCCCATGAACACTTTCATTTCCTGTGTGACTGTAGGTGGGTCCCCTAAGCCCCCACGCCCTCTCTGGCCTCGGTTTCCTCTCCGAGGAAGTGCTCCGAGGAAGCTCCAGCTCTGCCCTGCCCAGTCGGTGGGTGATTCCGTCAACGGAAGTTCCCGAGACAGGCTTGGCAGGTACTAAGCCAGACAGAGGCATGACTCTGGGAGGGATGGAGTACAAGGAGGTGCAGAGCACCCCATAAAATAAGGGGTGGGCATCACCTTGCCCCCACAGGCTTTGCCATCCATCAGCTCCAGCAAGTCGCTCCGCTCAGAGCTCTGCAAAGAACACCCACAGCTCTTTCCTTCCGGGCGCTCTTGCTGGGGGGTCAGGCTGGCCCCTCTGACTGGCACTGCCCACACTGGCACACGGGAGGAGGGCCATCTGGGCACTGCGGGAGCAGATCCTGGGTGCACACGGGGAGACAGGTGTGCTGGCGGGAACAGCAGGCGGGGCTGAGCCCAGGAGGTGCTTCACAGCGGGTTCCTCCAGCCTGGTCTGAGCACAGGACGAAGAACAAGGCACCGCTCATTGTGCATCTCCACGAGGCACTGTGTGACCTCATGTCAGTCACTCAGCCTCTTTGGCCCCACATCCTTGTCCGCAGGGGACAGACTGGACTGAGTGGAGGCTGAGGTCCTTCTCAGCTTGGGCGGTGTGGCAGAGGGTCAGGAGGAGCCCATGGGCCCTGGATCACCAGCCTCCCTCCACCCAGAATGCCCCGTCCATGCCACTGCCAGCCACCCCCTGTTCAACTGACAAATGTCCAAGTGTTAACACCTAAGCATGAAGAGTCAGCTTTGCTGTAAGTGTTGTCTGAACCTGAGCCCAGCACCGCCACCTCCAGGAAGCCTTCCTGACCTCCTCGTGCCATGTCGATTGAGTCTTCTGCGTGCCTTGGCCTCCCGTGTGTGTGCTACCATTGGAGCCCCTGAGCACAAATGGAGTCTTCCTGCATGTCTGTGTGTGTGTGTGTGCATGTGTGTAAGTGTATGAGTGTATGTGTGTGTGAGTGGGTGGGCCAGGGTACCCTTCTCTTGCACACCTACTGGCATGTGCCCTGAGCTTGCCCTGGGCACATGGAACATGGTTCTGGCTCCATTGGAGATGCTCTGACCCCCGAGGTGTGTGAGGCCAGCAGTGGGTAGGTGAGGAAGGGTCTTTGTGAAGAGGGTGGTGTGGGGAGCCAAGGAGGAGCTGGGGGCCATCTGAGTTCTTTCCAAAGAGGGCATAGCCTGCAGGCAGGGGAGATGAGGGAGGGATAAGTCCGGGGCCTGTCTCACCTTGGCCAGGATGCCAACCTGGAGCTGGTGGGGAGGAGGGAGCAGGGAGGACAGTGGGGGCAGAGAGGGGCAGGCAGGTGGGCAGTGGCTTTTCTGGGTTTAAGGGCTGTTTAGGGGCCAGGGCTGAGTGGGAGCTGGGGGTCCCTTGTGTCGGGCTGCCAGCATGGAGCCGGGGAGGAACATGAGGAGGACTTGCCAGGAGCCACTGGAGTCCGGCCTGGGGGGATTGGAGCCTGGCGCTCCCCCACACTGGGGCCCCAGCCAGGCTGTGTGCCCACCCCACACCTCCCTGGACGCCCACCTGGCCCAGATTGTGCTGCAGGAACCCCGAGGGTGGCTGCCCCAAAATCAGGACGAAGGATTCACTGCCAGCTGGCCAGGCCAGACACCCCCAGAGCTGGGGGTTCAGGATGCCCGTGCCAGGGAGGGGGTGGCGTCCAAGACGGCACGCTGCCCCCACCCTGATGGCTGCGCTTTCCTGCTGTTCTCTGCATCTCCATTTAAATCTCTCCCCAGTGCCAGCCAGGCTGCCAGCATCCCCAGCTCACTTCCGGAGCCATAAAAGGAGAGAGACTGAGAATAGCGCGGCTGTGACGCCGCCAGGAGCTCCTCACGCATGCAGACTCTGCACCACCCGCCCGCCCGCCCGCTCTCTGAGGTGCTGGCCTGAAGGGACCCCTGCCCAGCCCCAGCCCTACCAGGAGTGGATGACCTGGGCCTCCGGCTGGGAGGTCAGGGGCCAAGTGTCACGCAGCCCTGCCTTGGCTCCAGTATGACACCGCAAGCTGCTAGGCTCCCGGGATTTGGCATCACCATCCCTGCTCCCGGACGCTGGTCCCCGCGAGGGCATGGCCGCACAGGAGGGGTGCAGGCAGCAGAGGGTGGGGGGAGACACTCCTCTCCCAAGAGGTCCTGGCCCTGCCCAGTGGCCCTTCAGGCTCCCACAAATTCCTTCCCGAGGCGGAGCGAGCCGGCTCTGCGGTGGACACGGCTTGGGGCGCACAGAGGGGACAGTCGCTGCCTACTGAGCAGCAGCAGGTTCTGGGAGTTGAGTCAGCTTCTCTGCATGGTCTTGCCTACCCAGGGAGATGCTGAGACCCAGAGGGCAGAGCCTCCTTTTCGGGAGGTCCCAGCACCACGTCCCCAGACACCATGGGTGCCCACATCTGCCCTGGGCACCCCCAGCTCCCTCGTGAGGCTCAGCAGTGGGGAGTGTGTTGGGACACAGAGCTGGCGGCTTGGGTGGTCACGCTGGTCCCTGAGCTCAGAAGGACTGTGCCGGGTTTAGCACTGTGCAATTTTGATTCATTTTTGGACAGAGGGCCTCTGTTTTCATTTTGTGCTGGACCCCAGCCATTATGCCACTGGTCCCTCCCACCAGGGTCTCCTTCCTGATCCCAGGGTGGGGGTGGGGAGCCCACTGTGCTGTGTGTTTCTGGAAAAGCAGGTGGCAGCAGAGGTCCTGTGGTGAGAAAAGGAGGGCCCTGCTATGCACCGGCCATCTTGCTGAGTCTCAGAACGGCTGGGAGGGCGATCGGTGTCACCTCACTTTACAGATGAGGAAACTGAGGCACAGAAATGGCAAGGGGTGTGCCCGGCAACCCGGGTCATAGTGAATGACTGAGCTGTGATTTGTACCCAGGCTCTCCTGGCCCTGAGGCCGCCAGTCCTCAGCCTGCTGCCATCTGCTGCTCCCAAGAGCCAGGCTGGGGTCCTCAGGAGCCCTTCTGAGCTGACCATGGGGCAGCCAGCTGGGGAGGCTTAACTGGTGAGAAGCCTGGGCGGTCTGCGTGGGCAGGACCAGGGCCAGTGCGTCTTGCTCCCATGTGAGCCCATGTCCCTCTATTGCACCTTGGTCCTAAGGTGCATCCGGTGGCAGACCTGGGTCCTGGGAGGGCATGGCAGGCTGAGGGGGCTGCAGAGCCCTGCGTGGGCCGGGGGAGCCCAGGGGTGGAGAGGCGGCTGGCAGAAGCACATCCATCTCTCTGACACTGCCTGATCACTGCACGCTAGCGCTGAGCCTCTGAGCAGCATGGTGGTGGGTGGGTCAGGGAAGGTCAGGCTGGGGTCAGCACCTGCCCTGGCCACTGGGCTTCTCTCACTGTCCCCGGAAAGGGGACGGAGAGGGGCCTTCTCCTCTCCTTTTTTCCCTCTCCCAGGTCAGTGAACTCTGAGGCCCCGAAGGGTCAGGAATTGCTGAGATCACAGAGGAGGGGGTGCAGCAAGCCTGCCCTCTGCTCCCCACTCCAGGGGCTATGAAACTCCAATGTCACAGAGTCCTCTAAAAATGCATTTATTCCTTCCTGGGCCAAGTCAGACTGGGGATCAGATCCCAGTGGAGGGGCAGCGCCTGAGGGTGTGGCCTGCCCAGGAGAAGAGCAGGGTGCTTCAGGGGCAGCAGAGGAAGGTGGGCTGTGAGTTCAGGCTGGGTCAGGGCACTGAGCCGGGCAGGGGCTGCTCTGCTCACAGCTGGCAAGCCTGGACCCATGTGCAGGTGTCTGCAGGAAGGGCTCTGGGACCCCAGGCCGTCCTCAGGCTCCCCGGACTCTGGCAGCTCAGGCTGTTGTTCTCCTGGGCCGGGTCCTGCCAGCCCTCCCTCCGTCCTGGGTCCGGGGCTGAGCGGACGCCTTTGAGGCCTGCACGCCACCTGCTGGCCGTGCCCCGCCTCACGCGGTCTCCAGCCATCCCTGACTCCCTTTCAGTGGTCCCTCTCTCCATCTCTCTACCTACCCCCCCACCCATCCCTGTCTCTCCCTGCCCCTGCCTCATCTTTGTCATGCCGCTCTGTCCCGCCCTGTCCCCCTCTGTCAGTCTCTAACCCTTTCTGTCCCTCTCTGGTTCCAGCTCTTGGCCCTCCCTAAGGACAGTGGCCGTGCTCCTCACCCCAGAAAGAGGAGTGGAGAGGGGAGGCCAGGCCCTTTCAGGGCGTCCAGATGGAGGCTGTGTCCACAGACTATGGACCCCAAGAGGAGAGGGGGAGCAGGTGAGGGCCAATATGGGGGCAGTTGTCTCACTGCCACAGACACTCTGTCCCCAGAGCTGGCGGTCAGGGAGAAGGCACAGGGTCAGAGGGGTGCACACCCCTCCAGCTTCACCCTTGGATCTGCACCCCACCCCACAAGCATGCCCCACTGAGCTCCAGAAATGTGGGCCTCTCCACACCCCCCAGCAGCCTCTGCAGGCCCCAGACCCACTCCTGGAGACTGAACCCCACCTGAATGCACCCCTTTCCTTTCCAAAACCTCCAGGACTAAAGCCTCAGCCCTCCACCTGTCCTCCCTGCCTGGGGGAGCTGAGAACAAGCATCTGAGTATCTTGGTTTCCACCCAGCCTCCCCTACCCTGACAGCCCCGCCCCTCATCCCAGGGAGCTCCTCCTTCCTAGAGCACTGAGGCTTTCCTCGGGGCCTGCCTGCCACCCACGGTCTCCCTCAGATCTGAGATGCCCCGTTCCAGGGTCTGTGCAGGCCTGGGAGATCTGGAGACCCTCAGGGTGGAGGTCAGGCTCCCCCAGACACTAAGCTCGGCCCTGGGAAGTCAGGTTTTCCATATGCGGGACAGAGACCCAGAGACTGACAGAGAGAAGGAAGTGAGATGGGCAACTGGGGCAGACAAGCAGCTTCTCAGCACCCAGGCATTGCCTGTCCCCCAGAGCACAGGATGGGGACACGAGAGCCCAGGGCCCCCAGTCCAGTCTCAGGAGCCCTAGGAGCCCACCCTTGCCAGAGGCGGAAGGCTAAGGTGTGTGCGTAGCCACTGGAGAGTGCACTGTCGCCCGATTTTCATAAGCAGGAGCTGCTCCAGGAGCTGTGAATCTCCCAGGAGCCCTGCGACTGGCCACGGGAGGGACGGGCCGCACCCTACATGCCCTTCTCAGCCAGAGGCATGCTCACCAAGGTCTACCGCTCTCCCCCCAGTGGCTCAGGCTCGGACCTGAATGTCCCATTTATAAGTTGCCATAATTATTGTCACAACCACTTCATCCCACCCCATGCCAGTCATCACCTGCATCACCACCATCAAAACCACCAACTCTCCCACCACCACAACTATCACCACTACCACCACCATCATCCCCTCAACGGCCATCAACAACGTGGCCTCCTGGCACTATCACCACCATTGTCATCTTCATTGCCATCAGCACCATCACCACCATCCCAACTACCATCATCACCATGGCCTCCCATCACCACCACCCCACCACAGCCCCTTCCACCGCAGCCACCATAACCACACTCTCCATACTACCCCAAACCGTGAGCACCACCCCGCCTTCATTCTTGTCACCGACATTTCCACCCAGGAACTCCGTTACATCCCCACCACACCCACCGTCTTACCTGTACACTTTGTATCATCATCTCCACTTCTACCAACCTCATTTTCTCCACCACTACCCCAAGCAGTCCCACCACCACCAGCAAAACCACCACTTCAACTCTCCATCAATGCAACTGTCACAGCCAGCACCACCAATGATTTCCATCACCACTGTGTCCACCACCATCAACCCATAACCCTGACCTCCCACTGTCACCACCCCATAGCCATGACCTCCCACTGTCACCACCCCATAACTGTGACCTCCCACTGTCACCACTCCATAGCCATGACCTCCCACTGTCAACCCCCATAGCTATGACCTCCCACTGTCACCCCCCATAACTGTGACCTCCCACGGTCCCCATACCATAAACATGACCTCCCACTGTCACCACCTTTATAACTGTGACCGTCCACTATCAGCGCTTCATAACCATGACCCCCCACTCTCACCACCTGATAACCATGGCCTCCCACTCTCACCACCTGATAACCATGGCCTCCCACTGTCAACACCTCATAACCATGACCTCCCACTGTCACCACCTGATAACCATGACCTCCCACTGTCAACACCTCATAACCATGACCTCCCACTCTCACCACCTGATAACCATGGCCTCCCACTGTCACCACCTCATAACCATGGCCTCCCACTGTCACCACCTCATAACCATGACCTCCCACTCTCACCACCTGATAACCATGACCTCCCA
>NC_045440.1:146058729-146071215 GCF_002776525.5 Piliocolobus tephrosceles
CTCACAACCTTGACCTCCCGCTCTCACACCTGATAACCATGACCTCCCACTCTCACCACCTCATAACCGTGACCTCCCACTGTCACCACCTCATAACCGTGACCCCCCACTGTCACCACCTCATAACCATGACCTCCCCCTGTCACCACCTCATAACCATGACCCCCCACTGTCACCACCTCATAACCATGACCCCCCACTGTCACCACCTCATAACCATGACCCCCCACTGTCAACACTACTCACTGTTATTCCCATCATCTACATCTCAGTCACCATCACCACACCACAGTGCTTGCCACTTCCCCCTCACTGCCACCACCTTCATTATATGAGCACCCCAACTCCAGGTTGCTTTCTGGCTGACAATGGATTTTACTGATGAGGGTAAGGTTTTGAGGGAGACAATATTGGGTTCAGATTCCGGTCATGGTCATTATTGGTTATGAGACACAGATGTGGGCAAGTTTTTCAATCCACTTTCCTAAGGCACAGAAAGGACAGGATATCCCAATTCAGACCTTGTTTCCTGTAATAGGGAATCCCTGAAAATCACGTATTGGCTGCCTAGCCTTCCAGAGGCAGTGGGTTAGGCTGTGAGTCCCTGCAGCCCCATCTCCTCACCCAGCCATGTGGAGGGTCTCCCAGGAGAGCATGACTCATGGGATGGCTTGGCTGAGCCAGCGATCAGAATGATGGTGTGCTGTCACCAAGCCTCTGGGAGATTCCACTTCGTTTCAAAGATCGGATGAAATCCCAGCGAGTGAGCAGCTCCTGCACCCAGAGCTGGGTGTGGAAGACCCCACCACAGTGAAGGCTTTTCAAGCTTGGCCTTGGAGGAAACTTGCTTCTAGCCCCTGTTTCTGTTTCTTCAAACAAGCTGTCGCTAAAAACAGAAGTTTCTCTTTCTGTGGCTACCAGTGCTGAGGGGTCTGATGAATTTCAAAGTGTTTGCTGAAATACCCATTTTGTGTTCTGACATCTGACTCTCAATCCTCTCAGTGCGAAGTTGCTGAGCAACAATCAAGAACCCGCCTGTGCTGCAGTAATCATCGCAGTGGTGACAGCGCCCATCTGGCAGGCGGACAGCAAGGATTAGGTCGGGCAGAACTTGACACACAAAGCACTTGCTCCACGTCACTGTTCGACTGTTATTACAATGATTATCACTGGGTGTGGGTTTGCACTGGCCCTGGGCTGGGTCTCCTGTTGAGAAAACGCCACAGCCCTCAAGCCTCCCTCAGCCCAGGACAGGCACATGGCACAGGCAGAGTGGCAGGAGGTTATGGGAGCCATGAGGAACACTTCAAAGGTGCTGTAGACCATGCCTGTTCCTGAGGCTCCTTGTGTGTCCACCAAGGGCCAGCTCCAAGTTCCTGCATGGAGGATGCCCTCTGACTCTGAGACACATTTCCTGCCCTGGACTCCAACAGACCTGGGGCACCCCTGAATGCTAATTTTGCCACCAGCCCTGGAGCACCTTGAGGGCATAGACCATGCCCTGCTCATGCCCTGCTCATACCCGAATGACCAGCACCTGGCCCAGCCCCCATGGGGGATACTCAGTGAGCATGCTGGGGGGCAGGTGCAGGTGTCATACCCATCTACCTCACCAGGGGTGAGAACAGCAGCTGCTCCACTCCCAGGCTGCTTTGCTGAGCCTCTTGCCAAGTTAGGGGGACCCAGAACCACCCAGCCTGAATCTGAGACTTAGCCCTGGCTGAGCTCTACTTCCAGGATGGTAAGGGAATCCAAGAGTCCAGCAGCAGTGGTGGGCAGCAGCAGCTCAGCCTCTGAAACCCACACTTGTCAAGCTTCCCAAGGACAATGCTTTTTGCCCTTCTTGTTTCTAATTAAAAAGAATTAGTCAGCAGAGTGGCATGCTTACGGACAGTGCCAAGGGACATTACTGCATGGCTTTATTCATCAATGGGAGGGGCAGATGCCGTCCTTCTGGAGACTGGCACAGAATCTCGTTCTCTGCGACTAACTGCTTGGAAGCTCAAGCCACCTCCCAGCTGAACCAATGACTCATTAGACTTTTTTCTGACTCCTTCTCCCCCTCTCTCCTTCTCTCCCACCCTGCTTTCTTCAGGTTTGGCTAGACCCACCAAGAAAAGGCATCTTGCAGAAGCACTGTACAGGCATCGGACCCCCCCCCTTACAGGTGAGCCTGCTGAGGCAGGGAGGGGCTCCCAGAGAGGAGGGGACAGAAGTGGGCACAGAATCCAGGAGTGTGACTCCTCAATTAGGGAAGAGCCTGCCACACGAGGTGGGTTTGCCCCAGACAGAGGTCCCTGGGGAAGGGAGGTCTCAGGAGCAGGGACTCAGCTTTGAGCTCAACCTGGTCACTTTTCCTTTCTGGCCTCAGGTCTCTTCAATGAACACTGGGAACATTAAGCCACGTCACCTGCCCAGGGTACAATCTGAGGACAAGTGGAACATTCAGGAGTGGGGTTGTCATCTTCAATCCATCCTGGCTCTGGAGAAAACAACACTCTCTCTTCCACAAATGCCTACAAGATGCCAAAGAGATGAAAACTGCTTTGGCAAGGGGTCATATCGGCCCTCAGCCCTGGTCTCTCTTTCTGGACTGATAGGGAGGGGCCTGAGTCCATTCCACAGGCTCCATGGAAGGCAGCCTTTCAGAAACTAAAGGGAATGTCCCCTGCCAGCCTACAACAGGGATAGGGGCTTGAAGAAGGCATGGTCTAAATCTGTGGACAGTCAGCTAAGCCAGTTTTAGGAAGAGCTGTCAGTCCACTTGTGGCCTCAGAGCCTGACAGTCAATCGTCACTACCATCATTATCACCCATAACACCCACCTGGCCAACACCCTCATTGCCTCCACCAAAACCAAATGTCACCACCACCACCAATTCCAACACTGACACAAATGCCCTCATTACCACCCCCAACCTATCACCTTTGACATCACCATGATGGTTATTACTGTCATTACTCTCACCATCGTCATCACTATCTCAGATAATGATATCATCATTGTCTTCACCATCATAACTATTACCGTCATATGAACATCAGCATCACCATTATCATAATCATTACTATCATTATTATTGATAGTGATATCACCATCACCACCATCACCATCATTATCACCACTATGACCATCATTATCTTCACCATTATCACTATCACCATCATCATCATCACCATCATAATCTTCATCATCACTATCACCATCATCATCACCACCATCACCATCACTATCATCATCATCAACACCATGATGGATAATAACATAATCGTTGTCTTCACCATCACAACCATCATCATCATCATTATCATCATCATCATCATTATCATCATCACCATCACCACCTCATCATTAACACTATGATGGATAATATCATCGTCTTCACCATCATAACCATCACCATTACTATCATCACCATCACCATCAACACTACCACCACTATCATCATCATCACCATTATCACCATCATCATCACTATCACCGTCATCATCACTATCATTACTATCACTATCACTGATAGTGATATCAACACCATTATTATTAGCAGCAGCAGCATCACCATCACAATCATCACCATCATCCTCATGAGTTCACCACCTCTATCATGATTATCACCATTATTACCACTGTCATTCTCATGACCTTCATTACAACACCACTGTCTCAGGACAAAACCTGAGCGGCTCCTGAGGAGTGGATGGGGAGGTGATGGGCCAGTGGGCAGCTGTGCAAGCCTGAAAGACTCTGTCCCTTTCCTCTCTGTCCAGGCAAGGGTCAAAAGGCTCTGGAAGGAATATATCCTTGGGATCAGAGATGGGATGACTCTAAGGTGTGAGGTCCCAGGGAGTCAAGCTCCCCTAACACATCCTCAGCTAGTGAGTCGGATTCCTTGCTCACTCCCAGTTTGCTTAGCAAGGAGCCCTCATGTTGATTTCTTTTTTTGTTCAACAGTGCTTTATTGGAGACTTCCTTTGGTGACGGGGGCATTGGGGAAGTCCATAGGTGATTCATCACACCCTGACATTGAGGAGTTTCTGGTTTGTTTGCAGGTGGCCTTTGCTAGAGATAAGAAGTGCTGAGAGCTGCAGGGGTCCAGGGATGGCTCACCCTCAGGGAGGCACAAACACCCTGAGAACTGGGACACCAGGGAGGGGAGAGCTGGGCAGGGACCTGCCAGCCACCTCACAGAGAAGAAGACTGGAGTCTAGGTGGGTGCCCCGAAGGGGGTCCATCAACTGTAGCCTCCTTCCAGTGCCTCTAGCACCCAGGACTCCCACCCTCTGCTGGTGTCGGTGCTCCCGGCCTGGTGAGGGCAGGGACCCAGGGCCCCTGATTCCAGCTGTGATCCCAGTTGGGAGGCAACTCCCCTTCTCCACCTCTCCCCACATTCGCTCTCCCAGCCTCCTCTCAAGGAAAGCCCACCTCTTGCTCTGGCAGAACAAGGGTGGAGGGCCTGGGTCTTCAACCATGTTGACCATGTTTATTCTGCTCAGGACCTGGCTCGATGGCTTGATTCTACTCACCCCCCACCCCCACCCCCACCCCACTTCCATTCCTGCGAGGGGAGTGCTGGGTCCAGCCCTGAGCAGAACAACCTTGGCCATGTGCAGAAACATGAGAGACCCACGAGGAATCATCTCTCAGAACCATTTCAGAGGCAAACGCCAGAGGGAGGCCACTCTCATCACCCAGGATCCTGCAGAGTGATGGTCAACCCTGCTGAGAACAGCCACTGTCTCAGGTCAGACTCCCTGGAAGGAGAGCATACAATGAGGCCTTTTGTTCAAGAGCTTTGCTAAGGGAGTCTCTCAAGAGAAGCAGGACTGTGAGGGGAAAGAGCTGGGCAAGGCTTTGTTCGTAGCCAAAAGCCAGTTTCAGTTGGTCTCACTGGGGGCTCTGGGGCATGAAACCACTGAGTGAATACCCCTGGAGGTGGAGGGCGGCTTACCCAATCCCATGCCAGTCAGTGCAACAAATTTCCCAGAACCGAGGAGTGCCAGACAGCAGGAACCGTTTGTACTCTCTCTTGGTTTCTATAATCAGGAACTCATAAGGGGCTCAGTTCAGGGTGGCTCTGAGCTACAGTGGAGGTGCCAGCTGGGCTGGGTCATCTGAGGGTTCCACTGAGGAGGCGTCTGCTTCTAAGCTTATTCACACAGCGCCTGGCAGAGGCCTCAGTTCCTCACTGGTTGTCGACTGAGACACACACACACACACACACACACACACACACACACACACACACACACACACACGACAGCTCCCCGGGGGCCCAGGGGCACTCTCAGACCCAAGTCGTTCCTGATCCTTCCTGGCCCTTGCGGGGACATCAGTGAGCAGCAAAACCGCCAAGGGGTCCTTGCTTCTCCTTCAGCACCTTGGACAGAGCTCGTCCAGGGCCGCGGGAGTGCTGGAGCTGTCAGGCAACAGCCCTGCGCTGTGTGGGCAAGGGGCAGGTGGCAGGGGCCCACCCCTCCAGGTGTTTCTGGACAGTCTGAGGGCCGGACCCCTCTCCCCTGGTGGCCCCAGGGCAAATGCCCCAGGAAACTGCGAGCAAAAGGGGAGTGCAGGGAGGGCGGGGAGACACAGCCATCTCCCTCTGGGGTCAGGGTCGCCTCCACCCCTTGCTCACTCAGGCTTCTCACAGAAAATGGGAAGGATGGGGCCTCCCTTCAGAGGCTTGTCGGGGGGCACTGCAGGGATGAGGTACAGTGAGGGTCACCGCTCTCTGGTGGTCTGCCCACCCCCACCCCTTGCCAGTTTCATCCGGTGAAGCCCAGGGTGCCTCTTCTCCGAGTGTGATGAAGGAGGCCCCGCGCACACTCACAGCCAGTGAGGCAGTGGCCACTGTCTGGGGCCATGGCCCTGGAGGCAAGGCTGTGGTGCTGGTGAGGCAGAATCATGATGCCGGAGGAGGTAGCACCATGGTGCCGTGTTGGGGGACAGCGTCCCAAAGGGCACTGGAAGGAGGAGGCTGCTGCTGAGGTTGCCGGGAGAGGGGCCACCTCATTCAGCACCATGGCCCCGCCCCATCCAGCATCTTGGCCCCTCCCCCTTCAACACCAGGAACCTGCCCCATCCGGGACCACGGCCCAGCTCCAGTAACTCGTGGGAGAGGGAAGATCTGTGCCTCTTCTCTGCAAGGTCCCAGTCCCTAGGTTCAGCCAGTGTCCCCACAGGGCCCCTTGAGGCAGGGGCTGTCTGAATGGATACAGGGCAAGCCAGAAGTTTGCATCCCCTGAGGGCCACCGCCAGCAGGGCATTCTGGGGTCATCCCACCCTGGGACCTCCCAATACCCTGCCAGTCCCTCTTGCCACGTCTCAGGACAGCCTCCTGACCCCTGTAGTAAAGAGGCCACTGGCACTAGCTGGTGACTGAGAGAGACCAAAGACCAGGAACCCATGGCCTCTGAGGGTGGAGCCTGGAGTAAAGGAGTCTTTGTTCTGGCGCCCAGAGGACCTCCCCACGGCTGAGAAGGTGTAGCCCTGGGTGCTCTCCCAGAGCAGGCTGGGGGTCCAAACTTGGGGGACTTCAGCTGTGACACTTCTCCTCCCACTACAATGAGTCAGCTCCCCCGTCCACCCCCAGGACTGCTGCCTGTCACCCAGAGGACCTGCACCCTCAGTCAGTGTGGAGCTGTGGTGGGGGCGAGAGGAGAGGAGTGTGGCCAGCGACGGTACTGAGTCACCGAGGGGGAGGAGGCAGGAAGACAGCTCTTGGCTTCTCTGGGTTAAGAGCAAAGCACACACCTGCGGACACCCATCCCGTGGTCTCACCCTCCACACGGTCCACAGGGGACGGGGCCAGGGCTCAGTACGTGCCTGGGGTTGGAGTAGAGTAGGAGCCAGGGCCGGGTCTGGTCCTCCTGTCCAAGCTGCCAGAAAGAAGCATCAGTTATTAGGCTCCAGCTCTGGTCTTCGAGCCTCTGTTGGCCCATACGTGTCCATGCTCCGCACTTGCTGCAGGCCCTCAGGTGTGCCCTCCCAGCATCTGTCCCTGCAGCCATGGCCTCCATTCCTCCTGCACGTCATATAGGAAACACAGTGCCTGCCCTGTGCCTGGCGCTCCAGCCCCCCAGAGGAATTAGCCTGGTGCGAGCCCAGGAAGGAACAACCTTCCTGTTGACACCGAGGGGTCCGTGCTTGGGCACTGAGGTCTCCCTGGGGGAAGTGGGGAGCCAGAGGAAGGTGGGAAGATTTGAGGGTGGAGCGTTCTGGGCAATGACAGGGACCTGGGGTGGCCATGGGAGGGGACAGCAGAAGGTATGGGAGGGGGGCCATTGGAGGTATGGAAGGAGAGGCGAGCTTTAATGAGCTGTCCCTGGGAGCAAGGACAGAAAGGTGAGGAGGAAGAAAACAGGCTGCACAGGCCCTCCTCCCTGTCCCCCATGAGGCCTCAGGGAGCCCCTGCCCAGCGCCGGGGCCCTGTCCACCTAGCCCGTCCTGTGGCGCAACCTCTAACGCCTGCCCTTCCCTGCATTTCCTGGGCTCTCCCCAAGAACCCACCTCCCCAGGAGTTGGACCCAGGCCCCTGTCCCAGTGAAACTGGGGCCTTTGGGAGCCCCAAGGAAATGCGGCTCCCCCAGCCCTGCTGGCCCCTTGCTGCCCCAGGCCCCACCCCAGCCCCTGCCAGGGGCTTCCTTCCTTCCTCCACGTCCCTCCGTTCCTCTGAAATTTGCATCTCACCTTCCTGCAGGGCCACTGCACCCCGCCTTCCAGAGGCCGTCTGGGATCCTCTGATCCTGGCACCGCTGCCATCCCATAGGTCACACAGTGCCTGTGGCTCACACACGCCTTCACTGCCCAGACCACGCCTGGCGGGCCCCTGGCTGCCCTGCTTCTGGGCTGATCCGGGAGGAAGCTACTTTCTGGGTCAGGGGCACCTGCAATCCCTGAAGAGTCCGGCAGAGGGCACTGTTTCCTCCCCGAGAGAAAACACAGCAAGTGCGTGTCTGTGTGGAAGGGGGTCTGTGCCAGTCACCCATCCGCAGGGTCCACACCCGGCAGCACAGCCCTGCCTTCAGCTGAGAGGCTGTCCTGGGAGGGGCTGTGACCAAGGAGGCGACAGCCCCACCTGGCTGTCCGGCCTCTGCCTAAGGGGCAGCCAGTGATCTCAGACACCGGGAGCCGCCATGGCCTCCCACCGTCCGGCCTCTGCCTCCCACTGGCCCACTGGCTGTCCGGGGCTGGCCCACAGCTAGAAGGTCAACTCCTGCCCACAGGCACATCCCCTACCCGGCCCCCGCCCAGCCCTGGGCAGTCTGGGCCACAGCTGCTCCCCCAGGGTTAATCCCTGGCCCTGCTGCTGACGCAGGGGCTCGAGGTGCTGAGCAGTAAGCCTAGGGCAGCGGGGCCAGAAGGGGACAGCCAGACTGCCAGAGAGGGAGTGTGTGCAGAGGCTGGCATCCCGGGGCCCAGTTCCTGGCAGCCCCTGGCAGTCCCAGGAGACACCGACATGATGGGCATTTGTACCCACTGATGCTGTCGGATACCTGTGGCAGCCCCAGGCCGGCTCCTCCCAGGGTCCGGGGCTCCAGCCTACTCTTTGACCGGGAAGAGCAGTCCAGGCAGAGGCCACTCCACAAGGGCGTCTGGAGTTGGAGGCCTGTGGTGGTCCCTGAGCTCCAACCTATTGTGCCAGGTGTGGACTTTGGGGGCATGAAATTTCTCAGGTAGGGTAGGCACCAGCCAGATTCAAAGACCAGGGCACTGCCCAGCAACCTCTCCGCCAAGGGGCCAGAGAGCGGGACACACCGGCACAACATCACCCAGAGTGAAACCAAGGGTCCCTGGAGTGTCCTGAGTCCCCTGTGAAAGGGGCTGTTGTGGGGACACCCCACAGCCCACCACCTGGCCTTGCCCTCTCCACGTCTGCTATGGTACAAATGTGACCCCTCCAAAACCCAGGATTGAGAGGTGATGAGTCCATGAGGCTGCTCTCCTGTGGGCCCAAGGCCCTTACGAGGCTCCACACAGCGCCCCTGCCCTGCCCTGCCCTGCCCTCTGCCTTCTGCCATGGGAGGGCGCAGCAGGAAGTCCCTCCCCCGACCAGACTCGGTGCCTAGACCTTGGACTTCCTGCCTCCAGAGCTTTGAGAAATAAATCTCTGCTCTTTAGAAATTACCCAGCCCCAGGAATTTGTCGTTAGGGCACAAATGGACCAAGACACCCTCCCAACATCCCTGGTACCCCACAGGCCAGAGGATAGTGGGCAGGGAGGCAGCTCTGCCCTAGGCTCCAGCGGACACAGGAACCATGTGTTGGGAGGCCAGGACTGACTGCAAGCATCAGCCTTGGTCTCCCTACCTAGGCAGTGGGGGACAGGACAGGACTCTGCTCCTCCACCTTGGGCAGAAGAGTCTGATTTTTTTTTTTTTTTTTTTTTGAGATAGAGTTTCACTCTGTTGCCCAGGCTGGGGTGCAGTGGTGTGATCTTGGCTCACTGCAACCTCTGCCTCCTGGATTCAAGCAATTCTCCTGCCTCAGCCTCCCAAGTAGCTGGGATTACAGGCACCCACCACCATGCCTGGCTAATTTTTGTATTTTTAGTAGAGATAGGGTTTCATCATGTCGGCCAGGCTGGTCTCGAACTCCTGACCTCAAGTGATCTGCCTGCCATGGTCTCCCAAAGTGCTGGGATTACAGGTGTGAGCCACCGTGCCCCACCAGGAGTCTGACTTTGTCCGCAGCAGAGACCCAGCATCCTAGAGGTGCGTGCTGTGTGACCTTGGGCAAGGCCCTGCTCCTCTCTGTTCCTGGGGTATAACTACCTGTCCCCGCTGCAGGGTCATGGACAGCACTGACTGGGAGGAGGTGCTGGGGCTGCTGGTGCTCCAGAGGATGGGGGGCGCAATTAGGCAGGGACAGTGTGGAGGGGAAGGAGGCTGCAGGAGAACTGGAGACCCGTGGCCCAGCACCCAGCAGAGCCTGAAACCCTTCTCATCATCTTCCTGGCTCTGGGCCCCAGCTCCCTCTGTCTGAGGCCTGTGGGGCACACATACACACACACACACACACACACACATCAAATCCCCTGCTCACCAGGGCCCCAGCCGAGCACAACTCCTCCAGCTGGCTGTGCAGCAGAGAAGTCCCAGCTCGGCTCAGAGGGGCTGGGCTTGATCCCTCCCTGCCCTCCTACAGCAGCTCCTCTGCAGGTGCCAGCAGCTAGCGAGGCATGACGCAGGCCACTTACTCACCACCCCAGGCTGACTCACCTCCCAGGTACCCAGACCCTCCTCAGTGGAAGGAGGGCTTTGTGCTTGGGGCTGTGCGTCAGCACAGAGCAGCATAGAGCCCCTGACGTGCCAACAACAGTGGGAGGACGTCCTGGGATGGGCACCTTTGGGGAGCCCTTTCCAGGTGTGGGGGGCAACAGTGCGTGGGGCAGAGCCTCCCCCTGCTACCCTTCCCCATGCGCCCTCGTGGGTGGTTGCTGTGAGCTGGAGGGAGACAGTGAGAAGCCTGGAGGCCGTGGGGACCAGGAGAGTGCCAGAGTGCCGGGAGAGAACGCTGCCGCCGGAAACGTCCATGGGGACTAAGGGGGTGCCGGGAGAGAACGCGGACCCCGGAAACGTCCAGGCTGTCTGGGGAGGTGAGTTCCTTCACAGGAAGGGTCCTGTGATGGCCATGACCCCAGTGGCCATGTGGCTGAGGCCCTGGGCAGTGGCTTCGTGACTGAAAGACCCTGAACCCATCCTGAAGCCCCACAGCTTTTTCTCCACCTCAGAGACTTTCCAGGGCTCAGTCTTGCGGCGGCCTCGTGGCGTTCGGGAGGCAGTGGGTGGACCATGAATGTGAGTTAGGAAGCAGAACTGCCCACCTCCGCAATGGGTGCCCAGGAGAGCGAACACAGGAGCCGCTCCTCCAGGCGTCAGCCCCCCTCTGGAATGAGGTGAGAAGACCCTCTGTCACAGGCTGCCCTGAAGAAGGGTGCAGGAGCCCCGTGCAGCCTGGACCCTAGACAGCAGAGTCCAAACCCAGACAGCAGGAGAGGGGGGCTCCGCACACTACGGGAGGAGCCGGGATCTCAGTTGGCTCCAAGGCTCATTCACACCTGCAGCCCCACCAATCTGCTGCCCCTCTCAGGGACCCTGTCCTCCACCTCTAAAGTGGGGATGCGGGCAAGGCGGGTATGAAGTCAGGGGGAGACTGACAAGGAGCACAGTGTGAATTCTGGTACTGAGGTCACCAGGGAGAGGCCTGGCCCCACTTCCTGTGGAGTGGGGAGACCTGGCCCAGTAGGTCCAGGAGGGAGCAGTCACAGCAGGCCAGCTAGTAAGGCCAGGGTGCCAGATGTACAGGCATATGGGTGCTGAACGGACAGGCAGACAGGCTGAACGGACAGGCTGAACGGACAGGCCAGCCAGTAGGGGCCACGGTGCCGGATGGACAGGCGTATGGGTGCTGAACGCACAGGCAGATGGGTGGATGGACTGACGGGGGATGTGTGGATGGTTGGACAGGGGGATGGGTGGATGGACAGGCGGATGGGTGGATGGACAGACAGGCATATGGGTGCCGAATGGACAGGCGGATGGGTGGATGGATGCACAGGCGAATGGGTGGACAGACAGACAGGGGGATGGGTGGATGGACAGACAGACTTCTTCCACTCAGCACTGCTTGGTTTTCAATACTCAAACGGCCTGTAGATTTATGTCTACAGCTTCAACACTGGCTCAGCCGGACGCTCATGGTGGAGCAGGAGATGTGGGGAGGGAGGACCGGCACCAGGGGAGAAAAGGGAGGACAGGGCGGGCCTCTTGGCCCCAGGAGACCCACAGCAGCTGGAGCAGACTTACAAACTAGATCTGACTGGCACAACCATCCTTTTTAAAGGTTTTAATAGAATTACAGTGACATTTTGATCCCATTTATGAACCGGGAAGCCAGGCCCACCAGCCCACTGCACCATTTAATGTCAGCAAATAAAATTCAGTCAATAAGAAACCCCCGTAAGCCCTTTATCACGGCACAAGGCGGAAGGGGCTCGGCATTGCCCATCGTGGGAGGAGGCACTCAAGGGCTGCGAACCGGGGCTGGGCAGCGTGGCAGCCACATAACAGTGGGGGACCCAGCCCAGGAACCAGCCAAGGCAGGTGGCGAGCAGCCAGGTTGGGTCTGTTGGGATCGCATCCGGGAGTATCTATGGAGCACCCACTGTGGAAGGGCCCGAGCCAAGTAGAGATAAAAGGTGAGGGTCTCCCAGGCTGGGCCTCTGTCTAGGGGGAATCTCTGGGCTTCTGAGATTTGCTTCCAACCAGTCTCCCCCTGACTTCATACCCGCCTTGCCCAGCATCCCCACTTTAGAGGTTGAGGACAGGGTCCTTGAGAGGGGGAGCAGATTGGTGGGGCTGCAGGCGTGGATGAGAGTCATAGCAGGCCAGCCAGTAAGGGCCACGGTGCCGGATGGACAGGCGTATGGGTGCTGAACGCACAGGCAGATGGGTGGACGGACTGACGGGGGATGTGTGGATGGTTGG
>NC_045440.1:146071225-146179668 GCF_002776525.5 Piliocolobus tephrosceles
ACAGGCAGATGGGTGGACGGACTGACGGGGGATGTGTGGATGGTTGGACAGGGGGATGGGTGGATGGACGGACAGGCAGATGGGTGGACGGACTGACGGGGGATGTGTGGATGGTTGGACAGGGGGACGGGTGGATGGACGGACAGGCAGATGGGTTGACTCAACCAGCACAAAGAAAGGAGCTGCCAGGGTTCAAGCTTCCTTTCCACAGAGCGGGAGTAGTCTGCGTCGCCTCAAGGGTCTGGAGGAAAATGGCCCTGGGTCATTCCTGGAGAAGACTGAGGCAGGTGGCTGCAGGCTCTTGGCCAGCAGGGCTGGCTGGGCAGGGGAAGCTCTGTCCCTCCAGCTTCTGGCACATGCATGTGCATGTATGCATTGCCACAGTGCATGTGTGCATGTACGCTCCCACACACGAGCACATGAGCAGCACATACACGGACTGCAGACGGAGCCCCTCGTGGAAATGGGCACACACCCACATGCTCAGAAAGCCAGAGGCTCCCTCTCAAGTCACAAGTAAGGGTGTCTCTGCCCACCACCCAGTGAGCACAGGGGACCACCCAGGCCTTTCCTGGTTTCTCGCTCTGCACCAATGGCAGCGCGAGGATCAGGCCAGGAGCATCCCCTCCGTCAGGCCTCTCCCATCCCACTACTGCCTCCTTCCCTATTCTGGGCACCTGCCAACTCCAAGGCACCTGCAGCGCTGACCCTAGTGCCCCATGGAGGGTCCCCAAGCACAGTTGAGGAAAGGCACAGCCTCACTGCGTGCGGTCAGCTTCCAAGGAAGCCTTGAGAGTAAGGGGACACATGCCTGTCCCAAAACAGCAGTGCAGAGACCCCGCCTCAGCCTTCTCTGGGCTGCCACCATCTCTTAGTTGTGACTCAGGGTATCACCCAAGAAGCAGAACATGAACACAAATGAAAGAGGAGCCCATAGCATGCTGATGACCCCTGCAGATGTGTTGGAGAGGACAATTCAATTAATTAAACACCGTGATTGAGTTCCATAAACAGAAAGGCTGTTTATTTACTTAATTGTTGAGCTGCAATAAAGCAGTTTTTTTCAACTTCTGTCCTTTGCAAGCTGTGGACACAGCCCTGCTCTTATATAAGCGACCCTCGTTGGTGCCCCTCTGTGAGGGGAATGGACCCCACCACAAACAGAAAGCTCATGTGTAGGCTGAAGGGGTCACGGGGCACGGGAGGGGTGCTGGAGGTTGAGGCTTTAGGGCCAGTGAGGAGCAGACTGGTTTTAGGAACAAACTGTGATGAGGCCACTGGCAAAGGTGGTGGTCAGAAGGCCTGGGACCACTTGCCAGCGGGACACCCGGGCCCCAGGGTCCCGCAGAGCGGGGGCTGGACTGAGCCCTGGGGAGGCCAGAGCATTCAGCACCCACGAGGGGCCTCAGAGACACCCGGTAGTCCCCCCATCACACTAGAATCCTCTAAGGCCTCCCAGCCGGAGCTCCTCCCTCTTGGAAGCTGCCCCGAACTCTGTCCTGCTCCCCTAATCTTCAGCCCTAGGGTGGGGGTTTTGAATAATGTCTGTTATTCAGTTCAACAGCAAGGTACGGTGAGAGCTGGCAGCTTCATTTTTGGAACCGGGGGCGGGGGGGTGGGCAGAGAGACAGAGAGAGGTTTATGAGAGTCCTCATGAGACAGCTCATGATGGAAGTGAGCCTGAGCTGCAGTGAACCCTGTCGCTGAAGAGACAGCCTTCACACCTGCAGGGGAAAATACAACTCTTTATTAAAATTTATTGCCCTGAAAAATGGGCAGTGTGACTTACTTATCCTGGGTAAAGTGTGTTGCAGGTGGCAGGGCTGAGCCTTGGGAGGGTGCCCCTGTCCACAGGCCAGAGGCCCCTCTGTGCAAAGGAGCAAGTGAGCCTGGGGACCTGCCACCTCCCCATGCCTGCCATGGTTGCCACCCTGCCCAGTTCAGGGTGTCTCCTCACCAAGAGTCAGGGTCACAGGAGGATGAACCAAGCTCCTGGTCCCACAGATTTGGACTCAGTTCTAGCTTCCCCTCTCCCTAGCCGTGTGACTTCAGCGGCCCCTGCCTGCTGAGTTCAGCCCCCATCTACAATGAAGAGGTGACAGCAGCTGCCGCCACTACCCTCAAGTCCAGATTTCTCACCATCTCCAGCCTGGCCAGGCCTTCCTGCCCTTCAGATGCTGTAAGGATGGCACGGCATCCAAGCCCAGGGCTCCCTGCCATGGAGCCCACAGAGTCCCCGGCTTCCCTCAGGGACCCCAGGGGAACTACAGCACCACATGTGCAAGACCCGGGCTTCGGCCACCCCCTTAAGAGAGAGGACCACCTGGCCCACTTGTGTCTGGGAGGAGGCTGCCAGTCAAGGGAGAGCCTGGGCAGTAGCCTTGGGGAAAGGTGGGCAGGTAGCTCTCCCACCCAGGGAAGGGCCAGCATCTGGGCCATCCTTATGGCCCCCAAAGCCCCAGACACCTCTCCTGCCCTCTGCAGGCAGCAGAGCCTTCGGCGTCTGGGACCTGGGCAGGAGGAAGAGAACCGGGTGTGAGAAGGGGAGGCCAGGAGGGAAGGCTGGTGGAATGGGAGCATCTGCTCAAGGCTCATCCCAGGACCTCAGAGGAAAGTGGGGAGAAAACAGTTCCTCATGAGGCAGCCCTTTTCCACTGGCCCTGCAGCTGCACATCAGACCCAGCCTCTGCCTGCCCATGGGTGTCCTGGGTCCCTCCCTGTGTCCAGCAGAGCTGACCTCTGAGCCAAGCCTACAGTCAGCTTGTCTAGGGTGACGATGAGGCTACGTGAGGGTGCTCGTGGCTCCTGTCAACCTTAAAAAGATCAGGAAATATGGAATACGGTTAAATGTAGTTTATTTGCACACAATGCTTGAGAAAGGCCACCTGGGTACACAGATTCCAAAGAATGGAAGTTGGTGCTCCCAAGTGGAGACGTTTAGGGGTCATTTATATAGATAACGTTGGGGAAGCTTAGTGGGGCTTCAACACTGTCTACACAGGCCAGCATATCCAATTACGTGGGGCTGTGTTCTTTTCGGGAGAGGCATATTGAACACAGAGGAAGAGTCATGGGGTCTTGTGCGCCTTCTGGTCTGAGTTGGGTGCAAGGTAATACAGAGGGAAAGGTCCACAACCAGGAGAGGAGGAGGGCTTATCTCTCACGTCATTGACTATTAATTGTGAACCTCAAACACCTGAGACAGGTCTCAGTTCATTTAGAAAGTTTATTTTGCCAAGGTTGAGGACACACACCCACAATACAGGCTCAGGAGGTCCTGATGACATGTGTCCAAGGTGGTCAGACCACAGTTTGGTTTTATACATTTCAGAGAGACATGAGACATGAATCAACATGTGCAAGATGAACACTGGTTCAGTCTGGAAAGGCGGGAACAACTGGAAGCGGGGAGGGAACTTCCAGGTCATAGGTAGATAACAGACAAATGTTTACATTCTTTTGAGTTTCTGATTAACCTTTCCAAAGGAGGCAATCAGATATGCATCTATCTCAGTGAGCAGACGGATGACTCTGAATAAAATGGGAGACAGGTTTGCCAGAAGCAGTTCCCAGCTTGACTTTCCCTTTTAGCTTAGAGATTTTGGGGCCCCAAGATATGCTCCTTTCACATTTTCCCCCTTTTCTTTTTTGAAGTCTTTTGGAGAAAGCATTTTATAAGAAAATGAGTCTCTGGTCTCAGGTTTTGTCTGCTCTCTCATGGCTAGGATGGTTTATTCCTGTATAGTTAGGTCCGGAGTTATTAGAAAAGCTCATTTTTAGAAGGCCGTGAAGTGTCATGTCCTGTGAAAAGAAAATAGGGGGAGGAGGGAGGAAAAACAACAACAAACAAAAGAACAATCTGGGAAAAATTAATATAGGCCACATTACTCTGAAGCCCATACATTAGTAGCCAGGTATAAAAGTGGCTTATGTATGTAAATAGGTTGCTGTTGTTTTCTTCTGAAGTTTAAGTTGCCTGGCTTCAGTTCACAGGGCTTTATGAAAGCACAGCTTAGTTTTCAGTAACTCCAAATCAGGAAAAATGGGAGAAAAAGACAGAAGAAAAAATAAAAAACATTATTTTGAAGAGTTGTAGCCAAGAAAAACCATAATTCAGTCAAAACTATAGAAAATAATAAAAACTGTAAAACATTAGGCAAGACTAGAATCTAACAACAGGTATACTATAGGTTTTGCAACATAATTTTTCTTTCTCCAGTTTCCCATTTTTAATAAACATAAATCATGGTAGGACTAGTTTGCTTTATTATACTTGGCCTAATTATTTGTATTCAGAGCAGCAAGAATAATTATTTTTTACATAGGCTTTTTTTTTTTTAATGGAGTTTTCCTCTGTCACCCAGGCTGGAGTGCAGTGACACAATCTCAGCTCACTGCACCCTCCACCAACCAGGTTCAAGTGGTTCTCCTCCCTCAGTCTCCTGAGTACCTGAGATTACAGGTGCATGCCACCACACCTGGCTAATTTTTGTGCTTTTAGTAGAGACGGGGTTTTGCCATGTTGGCCAGGCTTGTCTCCAACTCTTGACCTCAGGTGATCCACCCACCTTGGCCTCCCAAAGTGCTGGGATTACAGGCATGAGCCACCAGGACCAGCCTATATAGGCTTTTAAATTGGCTTTGACGGAACTTTGTCTCAAATAAGACTTTTTTAAAGCTGAGTGCAGTCATGGATTCGTATCATCAAATATCTATGAGTTGGGGGATCCTCTTTTCTTGAGGTTCTAAGATAAAACTTGGGGCTGGTAGGCCTGTCAGAAAGTGACATTCTTTACTTACCACAGTTCAGGAACCCTGTACAGAGACTGTGTAGACAAACATGAGGCCAGTTTTCCCAAGGGGCTTTTATTGGCTCCGTAAGTCAATTTTGAGTCCTTAAAGGAAAGCACATCATTTCAGTCAAAGCCATGGTAGAATAACCAGTTTCTCCAAGTGTGTCCTCTTATACATGAAAAGAGATTCTTATTGCACTTATGTAAATAACTGTATTGCCAAAAATAGCTTCCAAATTCTGGAGAAATTGGGAAGAGGAAGAACAAATATGTTATACATTTTGTTCATAGGAATATACTAAATTGTTAAATCCTGTTAATCGCTCAAGAAAAGTTTCCTTGGCTCTGAAAAAGTAAATCAAAGGATTAGCAACATTTTAAGTGAAAAGTCAAAAGGATTACTTCAGTCTTGTAATAGTTCAGTCACTGTAGTTAATTCCTGTTCTGCTTGATATTCCTGAACATTTCAGTTCTCCATGGGTCCTGAAAGTTTTTACTTTATTCTGATGTCACCATCTCCAAAGCTGTTAAAAACTTGTATGCAAGAGCACCTGTTGGAGTTTTATAGCTTTTTATAAAATCACCTTCTAAGAAGGACCAAAATAAGACAACAATTGTCTGTGAATGACAAAAGGTTTTAGGGCAGCCACAGTCAAAAGAACATTGACAAGAAAATTCATTACCTCTGTGGCACACGATAATTTAACATAATAATTATAATCACTACTGATAATGTACACTAAGTCATATCAGAATTATAGGAGTTTCCTATGACTTGGGAACACATAACGATAACATGTTTATACAAACACAGCCCAAAGAAACCCAAACACAATTTTATATTTGACAACACTTCCTATATAATTTTTATACCAAATAGGACAAATTATGTCATTTTTGGACTTTATGGAACTTAATAGCTTAAAGGATTAATTAGGTCAGAAAAAGACATAATTTATAATTTGATTTTGGAAAGTTTGTCAAATACCAAAGGCTTAAAACACTTGATATCACAGGCTATTGTAAAATAAGTCATTCATTTAACCAAAGTGCTAACTTGAGGATTTCAAAAAAGGTGAAAACCTTCATTCTTTCAGAGAAAACTTAATTTTCCAAACAATAAACCCTAATAAAAACAAGAAGCCAATTACATTTGTTTTTCAAAATTTTATAAATAATTAATAAAATTTTAATCTTGATCATAAGATACAATTTTCATAAGCCTTTTACAAACTTTATAGCCTTAATTTATTAAGAAGTTTGTTAATGTTTCCAGAAAACCTTGTTAATCTGACACAGGGGTCCATATGCTGGTTTTGCATCAGTGTGCTTTTGACATTAATGATTTATTTATAGAGAAACTGAGCTTATTTTATCTCTCAAAGTCAGCCTTTACAATCTCACACACCCGCCTCTTCATGATAGTCCCTGGGCCTCGAGGAGTTGAATAGCTTTAATTTCTGGCCTGATGTCTCAGGAATGCAGTTTATTTTGAAGGGCATCTCTACTGGGTCTGAAGATGGAGCTTTAATTCCTGTCAGTGTTTAAAATTTATCAGGACTTGGCATTCTTTTTAGATCCAGGAGTCAAACCCTGTAACTCAATGTCACAAGTACTTTAAATGTGCATACAGAGAGATACATGGATGTAATAACTTTAATTTTAAAAAACATTAATCTCAGTTTTTTTCCTACGCAAACCAAAACTTAATAATAGTATGACAACATGATCACATAAAAGTTTTTGCTTTTTTAAAAAATGGCCTCGCCGGGCGCGGTGGCTCAAGCCTGTAATCCCAGCACTTTGGGAGGCCGAGACGGGCGGATCACGAGGTCAGGAGATCGAGACCATCCTGGCTAACACTGTGAAACCCCATCTCTACTAAAAAAAAAAATACAAAAAAAACTAGCCGGGCGAGGTGGCGGGCGCCTGTAATCCCAGCTACTCCGGAGGCTGAGGCAGGAGAATGGCGTAAACCCGGGAGGCAGAGCTTGTAGTGAGCTGAGATCCGGCCACTGCACTCCAGCCCAGGGACAGAGCGAGACTCCGTCTCAAAAAAAAAAAAAAAAAGTCATAAATGGCCTCTTATTGTGACTTACACAGACCATTCATGACATGCTTGGACTTTTTGGGTTGACCTGAATATCCTTTTTTATAAACAACCACTCATTTTACTGTAGGACTAAATTGACCATACAGGATTCTGTCTCATATAAAATTATTTCTCTTTAAGTATAAAAGTTTGGAAAATTTGCAACCTGACAATATAATAGAAAAGAAAATCCTATTTTCTGAGGAGAAATTCAAGCCAGCTGCAGAAATTTGCATAAGTAACAAGGAGCTGAATGTTAATCTCCAGGATAATGGGGAAAATGTCTTCAGGGCATGTCAGAGGTCTTCACAGCAGCCCCTCCCATCACAGGCCCAGAGGCCTAGGAGGAAAAAGTGGTTTCATGGGCCAGGCCGAGGGTTGCCATGCTGTGTGCAGCCTAGGGACTTGGTGCCCTGCATCCCAGCCACTCCAGCCATGGTTGAGAGGGGCCAACGTAGAACTCAGGCCATGGCTTCAGAGTGTGCAAGTCCCAAGCCTTGGCAGTTTTCACATGGTGTTGAGCCTGTTGAGTGCACAGAAGTCAAGAATTGAAGTTTGGGAACCTCTGCCAACATTTTAGATGTATGTAAATGCCTGGATGCCCAGGCAGAAGTTTGCTGCAGGTGTAGGGCCCTCATGGAAAACCTCTGCTAGGGCAGTGCAGAAGGGAAATGTGGGGTCAGAGCCCCCATGCAGAGTCCCTACTGGGGCACCACCTAGTGGACCTGTGAGAAGAGGGCCACCATCCTCCAGACCCCAGAATGGTAGATCCACTGACGGCTTGCACTGTGTGCCTGGAAAAGCCACAGACATTCAACGCCAGTCCATGAAGGCAGCCGGGAGGGAGGCTGTACCCTGCAAAGCCACAAGGGTGGAGCTACCCAAGACCATGGGAACCCACCTCTTGCATCAGCATAGCTTGGATGTGAGAAATGGAGTCAAAGGAGATCGTTTTGGAGCTTTAAAATTTGACTGTCCCATTGGATTTCAAACTTGCACAGGGCCTGTGGCCCCTTTGTTTCAGCCAATTTCTCCCATTTGAAATGGCTGTATTTACCCAATGCATGTACCTCCAATGTATCCAGGAAGTAACTAACTTGCTTTTGATTTTACAGGCTCGTAGGTGGGAGGAACTTGCCTTGTCTCAGACGAGACTTTGGACTGTTAACTTTTGAGTAATGTTGAAATTAAGACTGTGGGAGACTGTTAGGAAGGCATGATTGGTTTTGAAATATGAGGACATGAGATTTGGGAGGAGCCGGGGCAGAGTGATATGGTTTGGCCGTGTCCCAACCCAAAACTCATCGTGAATTCCCATGTGTTTTGGGAGGGACCCAGTGGGAGGTAATTGAATCATGGGGAAAGTCTTTCCCATGCTTTTCTCATGATAGTAAATAAGTCTCACAAGACCTGATGGTTTTATGAAGAGGAGTTCCCCTGTACACGTTATCTTGCTCTTTGCCTGCTGCTATCCATGTAAGACATGACTTGCTCCTCCTTCCATTCCCCCACAATTGTGAGGCAATCTCAGCTATGTGGAACTGTAACTCCATTAAATCTCTTCTTTTGTAAATTGCTTCAGAGGGTGCAAGCCCCAAGCCCTGGCAGCTTCCACATGCTGTTGAGCCTGTGAGTGCACAGAAGTCCAGAATTGAAGTTTGGGAACCTCCACCTGGGTTTCAGAGGGTGTATGGAAATGATTGGATGTCCAGGAAGAAGTTTGCTGCAGGGGTGGGGCCCTCATGGAGAACCTCTGCTAGGACAGTGTGGAAGGAAAATGTGGGGTGGAAGCCCCCCCACACAGTCCCCACTGGGGCACTGCCTAGTGAAGCTGTGAGAAAATAGCCACTGACCTCTAGACCCCAGAACGGTAGATCCACAAACAGCTTGCACCGTGTGCCTGGATAAGCCACAGACACTCAATAACAGTCTGTGAAAGCAGCCAGAAGGAAAGCTGTACCCTGCAAAACCACAAGGGCAGAACTGCCCAAGACCATGGGAACCCACCTCTTGCATCAGTGTGACCTGGATGTGAAACAGGGAGTCAAAGGAGATCATCTTGCAGCTTTAAGATTTGACTGTGCTGCTGGATTTCAGACTTGCATGGGGCCTGTGGCCCCTTTGTTTTGGCTAATTTCTCCCATTTGAAATGGCTGTATTTACCCAATGCATGTACCCCCACTGTATCTAGGAAGTAACTCACTTGCTTTTGATTTTACAGGCTCATAGGCAGAAGGGACTCGCTTTGTCTCAGATGAGACTTTGGACTGTGGAGTTCTGAGTTAATGCTGAAGTGACTTAAGACTTTGGGAGACTGTTAGGAAGGCATGATTGGTTTTGAAATGTGAGGACATGAGATTTGGGAGGGGCCAGAGATGGAATGATATGGTTTAGCTCTGTATCCCACCGAAATCTCATCTTGAATTATAACTCCCACAATTCCCACATGTCGTTGGAGGAACCTGGTGGGAGGTAATTGAATCATAGGGTCAGTCTTTCCTGTGTTGTTCTTATGATAGTGAATAAGTCTCCAGAGATATGATGGTTTTAAAGATGAGAGTTTCTCTGCACAAGCTCTCTCTCTTTGCCTGCTGCCATCCATGTAAGATGTGACTTGCTCCTCCTTGCCTTCCACCATCATCATGAGGGCTCCCCAGCAATGCAAAACTGTAAGTCCATGAAACCTCTTTCTTTTGTAAACTGCCCAGTCTCTGGCATGTCTTTATCAGCAGCGTGAAAATAGACTAATGCAAACACATTTCTAAGTGTCTAAACTACAGTCTTCCTTAAAAACCAAGGGTAGTCTCTGTTGCAATAACTATTTTAGTTAAAAAAAAAAATCAGGTTCACAATACAAAATTAAGTGGTTTAAGGGCTGAAACAAACTTGTCTGTTTAAATTCTTTGGGTTCCATAAGGAAAAACAGAGGTTTCTCCCCCAAAGGGAGTCTAGCACCTTCTCCATTTTCTTTAAGGAACCCCACGCTACTATAAACTATTTTAGGTCCCCTATGCAGCAGAGGGTGCAAGAGAATGGAGAGACAGCAGAAGTAAATGAAGAAACTAGAATTCAGTCAACTGAGAAGAAAAAACTTTTGCTCAAAAAAAAGACAAGGTTCTAAGAGAGGAAAAAAACAAAAACAAAAACATGAAGGTCCTTTAAAACAAACACACACACACACATTTTGGATGTTAGCTTTAATTTATCTGACTTTTAACCATTGAGCTCCTTTTAAAAAAAAAAGTTTTTAAATCTCATTACCATATTTCAGCTAGGACAAATTGCTGTTATTTCAGAAGTACCAAGTATCAAACCAGAAAGGACTTGATTTAGGAACCAAACCCAGCTTTCATGCTGGAAAAAAAAAAAAAAACAAGGAAGGCAGAAGCTTAGGCATTGAACTGCAGTGTGGGGTAACAGCCATTGCTTTCAGTTTGGCCTGGCTAGCAAAAAGGTGGTCTGGTTATATAAATAAAGCCCCTTAAGTAGTGAAAATCAAAATCAATTTTTTTTCTTTTTTCTTTTTTTGGTGGGAATGTAGCCACTTCAGAGGCCTTGTTCCCCATAATTTGAAACTTTCCTTCGGATTTGATCAAGTCAGATAGAGTTGGTCAAACCCAATGGGAAAAAGACTGAAACAACAAAAACAGAAACATACAACAACAACAATAATAAAAAAGAGCAAAGCAAAACAAACAATTGCACAACTTATATAATTACTGAGTGCTCTAACAGTAAGGAGAAATTAAGACCAGCTGGCTGTTAATTGTATCTTTAGCCAAGACAAACCCCAATTCAGTTACTTACCTAGGAATGGATCTCAGGCTGAAGAAGACTGCACTCCACCATCCTAGAAGCAGGAAAAAAAAAAAAAACCTCATCTTCCCTGTTGGAAGTGAGCTCAAACTCCATAAAGGAGTTTACCTGCCTTCCATCGTCACAGAAGCAGGAAAAAACTTGCCTGCCTTGTTTTGGAAGCAAGTAAAACTCCAAAAAAAGGGGCGGGGTGGTGGTGGGAGTTGTACAGCAAAAAAAAAAAAAAAAATGTTAAATCTCAACCAAATTTTGGGAGATCAGGGATTCTCTGGAGGGGGTGCTTCCAGGCCTCAGTAAATTGTCCTATTCATTTGAGCCATAAAGATAACCCAAGCTGGTACTAAGCACTCATAGGAGATTTTTTCAAAGGTCAGGGGCACCTCCATTCAGAATCCCTTTGTGATTACCAAAATGTGAACCCAGAAAATCTGAGACAAGTCTCAGTTAATTTAGAAAGTTTATTTTGCCAAGGTTGAGGACACACGCTCATGACACAGCCTCAGGAGGTCCTCACGACATGTGGCCAAGTGGTCAGAGCCCAGTTTGGTTTTCTACATTTTAGAGAGATATGACACACCAATCAACATATGGAAGATAAACATTGGCTTAGTCTGGAAAGGCGAGACAACTCAAAGTGGGGTAGGGGCTTCCAGGTCATAGGTAGTTAAGAGACAAATGGTGGCATTCTTTTGAGTTTCTGATTACCCTCTCCAAAGAAGGGAATCAGATATGCATTTATCTCAATGAGCCAAGGGGTGGCTTTGAATAGAATGGGAGGCAGGCAGGGGCCCATTCCATAGGCCCCTCCCCACCAAACTGTCCTTGAAAAATCTTCACCTCTCATTTTAGGGGAGGCTGATTTAAGTAATAACTGCCCTAAGCAGTTTTCAGCTTGACTTTTCCCTTTAGCTTAGTGATTTGGGAGCCCCAATGTATTGTCCTTTCACATAATCAATTTACAGAACAAGAAAAAAGAGAAAGAGAGGTGACCCACAGCCGGAGAAGCAGAAGCTGCAGCTGCATGCTGCATGGTTATGCCACACAGCCACATTTCCTTCTAGGCCCAATGTCATTTCTAGGGTTCCAAAAATTGATGATTTTATTCATTTTTTACACCCCTCCGTGCAGGCCCCAGTACTGGCCCAGACTGGCCAGGTATCCCATGCTGCAGAGGGGTATGCAGCGGCTCCCCACAGGCCTGGCTTGGGCCACATCCATCACAGGCAGACCATTGTGAAGAGACCTTTGCACAAATTTTAAGTGCAAGAGATCTGACCTAACAAACTCCATCTTGCCTTTAACCTCCAAACTGCCTTTGATCACCTCTGGGCGTGGGCCAAGCTAACTTTGGGAGAAATTTAGTTAGTAATTTAAATGATAACAGCACTTCCCACAACTAAACCACCTTTGTAATACTAATGAAAGGCCACCAAGTTAAGAGGATGAGAGGGGCCTGGATTCTGCAAAGACGTAGGGATAAACAATTACCAACTATTGTCCCAGAAGTTATAAGATTTGCAACTTCCCTAATTACTCCTGCAGATAACGTCACTATTGTAGAACCTAGGATTGGCCTTTTAAGATGTATTTTCAGACAGGGTCTTATTCTGTCACCCGGACTGGAGTGCAGTGGCAGAATCATGGCACAGTGCAGCTTTGACCTCCTAGGCTCAAGCAATCTTCCTGCCTCAGCCTCCCAAGTACCTGGGACCACAGGGACGTGCCACCACTCCTGGCTATTTTTTTAATGTTTTGTAGAGAAGAGGTCTCACTATGTTGCCCAGACTGGTCTCGAGCTCCTGGGCTCAAGCACTCCTCCTGCCTCAGCCTCCCAAAGTGCTAGGATTACAGGTGTGAACCACTGTGCCTGGCCACACTTTTGCACTGCTGACACCAGATGGCTCTACCTGGACCAGCAGACCAGCAGCTCCTTGGTAGCTGTCACCCAAAAGTGGACTCAGTGCACAAGGACCTTTTCTACACCCCTATGATGGTATCCCCAAAAAATCAGAAGCACCCATTCCCTGGGCCCCTGCCCACCAAACTGTCCTTGAAAGATTCTCACCTCTGAATTTTAGGGGAGGCTGATTTAAGTAATAAGAAAACTCCAGTCTCCCATTTAGCTGGCTCTATGTATAGCCAACTCTTTCTCTATTGCAATTCCCCTGTCTTGGTAAATTTGGCTCTATCTGGGCAGTGGACAAGAAGAACTAATTGGGCAGTTACAGTGGGGTTGACTGGCACATAAGAATGGTGGGATTGAGAGGCCTGGGAGCTTCCACCCTGCAGGGTCTGCTGATCAGTATCAAACCCAATAAACCATAAGGTCAGGGGAACCTGCAGGGGAGGAGCAGCAGGAAGGACACTGCTCTGCAGCCCAGCCCACAGCACCCCCACATGGTGTCCATGGCCATTCTAGTGTATCCTGACCTCTCACACTGCTCCAACCCTCACAGCACACCTGCTGCCCTCCTGGGGTGCTGGCCTCCCTTCAGGGAAGGGGAGACTCTGGGCTTACAAAGATCAGGACAGCGGCCAGAGGAAAGATGTGACAGGCCCTGGCTCCCTCTCTCCTGATGTCTGCCCTCTCCAGCCAGACTCCAGCCACTCCCTGCTAAGGGTCCAACCCGATTCTGTTGAGCAAGGAATGTTTGTGAGGCTTGCAGGCTGGAGGCCAATGGGGTCCCTGTGTCTTGGTGGGATCCTGTTGCCCCACCACCAGAGCTACCCCAGAACAGGCAATTCAAAGAAGAGGGCTGTACCCAGGGCTCAGAAGCACAGACCCCACCAGCCCTGCTCAGCTGGCAGAGCCCGCCTGACCTCCCTGGGCCCTCCCTGGCTGGCTCAGCTCTCTCACTGGGCATCTGGAGTCCTCCCGACCCCAGATTCAGGCACAGCCAGTGCAGGTGCCACCTGCTTAATGCTGTCCTGCCCAGGCATCCTGCCCAAGTCCCCGGCCACCCCCAGTTCAGGGGCCAAGGCACACAGCCTCCTGGATGCTGATCTTCTGCAGCTGAGAGCCTTGAGCTGCCCCAGGCCCTCCTCAGGGAAGATGAGGCCGAGAGCAAGCAGAGGACCCAGACCTCCCAACTGAGGTGCATCTCTCAGCAGGCAGCTGCACTTCTGGAGAAGGTCAACTGCAGAAGCTCCTTGCCCTGCCAGCCTCAGGGTCCCTTCTGAGGCTCTGCCTGCCCCAGGGGGCTTTGAGGAGGCCTCCCCTGCTCAGCCTCCTATGGCGGCTTCACGGGCTTCTCGAGCCACCGCTGGAGCCATGAGGGCTGCCCTCAGGTGACCACCCCCAGGCGGGATCCCTCTCTGCCTTTGCACACTCCCTTGAGATGGGTCCTAGTAGTGCCAGTTCTCCTTCCCCAGCAAGGGCTGCTCCAGGTTACTGTCCACCCAGAGACCCTGGGGGCCAGCACTGACTTCAGAGGTGGAACCATTCAATGTCCTCTGGTGGTGACCTTGCTGTGACTGCTGGCTTGGGGCCCCTGAAGAGCTGACACCCCACAGACACCATGTGTTAGGCACTGTGTGAAGGTTAGCGCTGCAGAGTGGCCCCACACGATTCAGACACTTTTGAGAGTGAAAGGGGTATCAGCAATTGTTCCAGGACAACAGGTGCCACCAGGACTGCCCAGGGAAAGCAGGACACAGTGGCACCACAGGCACATCCAGCTCAGCACAGCAGGAGACTGGCAGACACAGCCAAGGCAAATGCCGCCAGAGGCCAAGAAAAGCGGGGAATCACAGGCAACAGGCAGGGGAAGGGATGCAGTGAGATCCTGAGCTGTGGATTAAAATGGCTCCGGACTCCAAACTCTGTGTCCCTGACCATCCCTGACACTCCTGAGCCTCAACTGCTCATCTGTACAAAAGGGATGGCACTAGTGACTCAGCCAGGTGGCAGGAAGATTCGATGAGTTAAGTGCCACCAGAATATGGACAGCACAGGCCCCACTAAGTGTGTTCTGCCTCCTGTCATCTTGGATCCTCTCTTCCTCCTTCGCTGCTTTTACACTGGGTATTTTCTAATGTAGCCTTTTAATTTCTTTAATGATTTTTTTTCACTCTATTTTTTGAATTATTTCTTTAGTGGTTGTTCCAGGGATCACCATTTACATTTTATCAGAATCTACTTTGGATCTGCGCTAATTCCAGTGAGAGACAGAAACGCCGCTCCTGTGCAGTTCCGTCCCCTTTTCCCTTCTGCGGTATTATCGTTATGCACATATCACATCTCTAAATGTTACAAACCCAGCAGTATGTTGTTATTATTATTATGTAATGTTATGCTTTTTAAAGAAGCTGGGAGATAAAAGAAGACCAAGTACATATTTTTAGCTTTTGCTACATTAACTTTCCTTTTTATCATTTCTGGTTCTCTTTATCTGTTCTGTGAATTTGAGTTACTATCTAGACTCACTTCCTAGTCAGAATATTTTGCTTCCACCCATTTCCTTTCAGTTATTATTCACAAATACATTATATCTCTATATGTGATAGGCCCAACAATGTTATACCCATATTATTTTATATAATTGCTTTTTATATCAATTAAGAAGAAATGTGCATTTATACTGTTTTATACAACTATACAAGTACCTCTGCAAGTGTTGTTTTTAATGTGGATTTAAATTACCTTCTGGGGTCATTTACTTTCAGCCTGAAAGACTTCCTTTCATCTTTCTGGTAAGGTGGGCCTGCTAGCAACAAACTCTCTTGGCTTTTGTATGTAGTATCTGGGTTCATCTTTAAACTGCTTGTTTGTTTGCTTATTGAGACAGGGTCTCACTCTGTTACCCAGGCTGAGTGCACTTGGCTCATTGCAACCTCTACCACCCAGGTTCCAGCAATTCTCCTGCCTCAGCCTCCCAAGTAGCTGGGATTACAAGCACATGCCACCATGCCAGGCTAGTAGACAGGGTTTTGCCATGTTGCCCATGCTGGTCTTGAACTCCTGACCTCAGATGATCCACCTGCCTCAGCCTCCCAGTGCTGGGATTACAGGCATGAGCCACCATGTTCAGCTGCTTAAATTTCTGAAAGATAGTTTGGTGGATATAGGATTCTTAGTTAATGTTTTTTTTTTGTTTGTTTTTTGTTTTTCTTTTTTTTTTTTTGCGTGTTTTGAGCACTCTGAATATATTATCCCTCTGCCTTCTGGCCTCCATCGTTTCTGATGAGAAGTCAGCTGTTGATCTTACTGGTATTCTTTTGTAAGTGACAAATCATTTTTCTCTGTTTTCAAGATTTTATCTTTGGCTTCCAGCAATTTTACTATGATGAGTCTATTTGTGGATCTCTGGTTGTCCTACTTAGATTTCATTGAGCCTCTTGGATTTGTAGGCTAACATTTTTCAAAAAAATTGGGGATTTTTCAGCCATTATTTCTTTAAACATTTTTTCTGCTCCTTTCTGTCCCTCCTCTCTTCTGATTCTCCAAGCGTATGTTGGTGCAATTCGTGTGGTATCATACATTTCTCTAAGGCTCTTTTCTTCACTCTTTTTACTGTTCTTTGGATTGCATAGTTTCTATCACTCTATTCTCAAGTTCACGAATTCTTTCTTCTGCCAGTTGAAATCTACTGTTAAGCTCAGCTTGCCTAGTGAATTTTTCATTTCAGTCATTGTACTTTTCAACTCCAGAATTTTCATCTGGTTCTTTTTATTTGAGACAGGGTCTTGTTCTGTCACCCAGGCTGAAATGCATTGGCAGTATCACAGCTCACTGCAGCCTTGACCTCCCAGGCTCAAGCAATTCTCCCACCGCAGCCTCCTGAGTAGCTAGGACTACAGGTGTGTGCCACCAAGCTGGCTAATTTAAAAAAAAAAAAAAAAATTGTAAATAGAAGTTCTTACTATGTTGTCCCAGGCTGGTTTCAAATTCCTGGACTCAGATGATCTTCCTGCCTCAGCCTCCCAAAGTGCTGGGATTACAGGGGTGAGTCACTGAGTCAAGCTGGTTTTTTTTTTTTTTTTTTTTTTAAATACAAAACATATAATTTCTACCTTCTTAATCTCCATTTGAGGCAATATTGGCTCACACCTTCCTTTAGTTTTACCCCCTTTAGTTCTTTAATCATAATGTCCTTTAGTTCTTAGAACGCATTTATGATGGCCACTTTGAAACCTTTTTCTTTTAAATCCAGCATCTTGCTCTACATAGGCAGTTTCTATTACCTGCCTTTTCCCCCAGTGTATGGGCCATACTTTCCTGTTTCTTTGCATGCCTCATAATCACCTGTTGAAGAGTGGACATCTTAGGTAACCATTGTAGCAATTCTGGATACTAGCCAGCCCAATCTTGGACTATTTTCCTGCTTTCTTTGCTTAGGGACCAGCTAGACTGTTTCAGTGGCATCTATTTCCCACCCTACATCCCAGAGCCTCTGATTGCATCTCAGTTTTTCTCCTCAGGGGCACCGTCTTGGTTATGCCCTCAGTCACCCTGGATGACAGTGGTTTGAAAGTGTTGCAAAGTGCTTTGTTTTCCCTGACCACATCCAGCTGTTAAGCTCCACTAATGGTCAGCTGATTGCTCCACTGTTTTGAATGCTGCCCTGGACATAAATTGCTTCGCAGGTCAATCCGATCAAATTTGGGCTCCTTTGAAGGGATAGTTCCTGAAGTTAGTGTTTGTGACACTTATACGACCCCTAGCCAGACAATATGTTTGGCACAGATCTCCAATAAATCTACTGATTGACCACAGTTGCCTTTCTCCATCACTTCGACCGTTTTTGAGAGCACCCTTAGGCTGGAACTTCACACTCTTACAAATGCAGCTCCTGTGGGGAGGAAGGTGGAGCTCCCTCTTCTATGGCCTGCTTCTCCAGTGGCTCTGCTGTTTGGGGTAGGGACAATGTTGTATCTCTCCCTAAATTTGCGAGCTGAGCATTTGATGGGAGGGGAGTCAGCAATCCCAGGTTTCCGGGCTTGCCTCTCAGTATGGAACCCCCACTCTACAGGTGAGGCCCACTAAGGGGTGTTGCCTGCCTCCATCCCTCACACCCTAAGCTCACCTCGTAAATCCGCCCTGTGCCCAGCCCTGCCATGAGGCAGTTCTCCAACATTATGTCTCTGTGGAAGCCTCTGGGGAGGGCTTAGGAATTGCCAGCTCCTCTGGTAAAGTCACTGCCACGTCCACGAAGCCCACAGAACTGCCTGGACCTGAAGCAGGCTGGAACCTCTGCTCTCTCCTTACAGTGATGGGGGGAGATCAGACATAATTGCTGGAGAAGGCATGAAGGCACAAGGCCTGGGCCGACTTGCACTGCTAGATGAGTCCTATACTCACTCCCCCATCCTCTACAACCATGCTACCCAAACCTTTTATAACTAGTTGTACTCATATGACTGGGACCTGGCTCAAGGGACATGAGCAGAAGCGGTGTGCTTTCTGGAGGCAGACACAGTGGAGGGGACTGGAGCAGGTGTCCTGTAATCTTCAATCCTGTGGATCCCTTCATGAAATACACATGGCATATCTTGGTCTGTTTGCAAGGTTATAAAGTAACACCTGAGGCTGAGTAATTTATAAAGAAAAGAGGTTTATTTGGCTCACAGTTCTGTAGGCTGTACAAGCAGCATGGTGCCAGCATTTGCTTCTGGTGGGGAATTCAGGGAGCTTCCACTCATGATGGAAGGCAAAGGGAAGCAGCATCACATAGCAAGAGGAGGAAGAAGGGAGGGAGGTGCCAGGCTCTCTCTAACAAACAGTTCTCATAGAAACTAATCAAGTGAGAACTCATTTGTTACCACAAAGATGGCACCAGGCTATTAAGGAAGGATCCATCCCGATAACAGGAACATCTCCCATCAGGCCCCACCTTCAACACTGGGGATCGAATTTCCATATACAATTAGAAAGGGACAAACATCCAGACTGCATTATGGCAGACGGAGCCTGGCTCTGCCAGACAGTTGAGCTGTCTCATCAGCCCTAATTTCCCTTCTCAACTAGTATGTGTGCAAGAACTAAACTGCTATCTTGTGTACGCAACTCCAGGGTCCCTCTGTTATTGGCACTGGGCAGGGCAGGGTGGGAATCCCCCAGGCCCTGGCCATGAGGTGCTCTGTATTTATCACCGCTGTCCGGGTCATGGTGGGCAGTGTGGGTCTGCCTCCCCTTCTAGACCAGGTGAACCTTCATGATAGGTGCATGTTTTACTCATCTGAAGTCCCCCAGGGGCCTGGCCCATGACTGGAACTGAGGAGTCGAGGGCAATGGCAGAACTGCCTGGACCTGAAGCAGGCTGGAACCTCTGTTCTCTCCTTACTGCCTGTCTCAGTTTGGATTGCTATAACAAAATACCACAGGCTAGGTGGTTTAAACAACAGAAATTGATTTCTCACAGATCTGGGGACTGAAAGTCCAATATCAAAGGCACTGGCAGTCTGGTGTCTGCTGAAGGCTCTTTCTGATTTGCAGATGGCAGTTTTCTATTTTATTTCTTTTTTTTTAGCGATAAGGTCTTATCATGCCTAGGCTGGTCTCAAACTCCTGGACTCAAAGCAATCCTAATGCCTTGGCCTTCCAGTGCTGGGATTACAGGCGTCAGCCACTGTACCCAGCTTGAAAGATGGCAATTTTCTCATATGATCACACAGCAGAAAGAGACCTCGCTCCAGTTCCTTCCTTTTAAGGACTCAGTCTCATCGGGGAGCCCCACCCTCACAACCTCACCAAAGCCTAGTCACCCCCCAAAGGCCCCACCTCCTAATACCACCCTACTGGGGGTCAGGGTTTCAACATATAAACTTTGGGGGGAACACAAACATGCAGTCCTTAATACCATCATTACGGAGATGGAGGCCACACACCTACCAACACCCATACCCTCAAGGGCACTGGTGGGGACGGAGGGTCTTACCCAGCACTGCCATGAGGCAGAAGTTCTCCAACATTATGTCTCTGTAGAGGCCTCCGGGCAGCACTTAGGAATTGCCAGCTCCTCTGGTGAGGTCACTACCACATCCTCAAGGCCCACAGTCTCCTGAAACAACAGAACTTTGCTTCTTGGAGGAGGAGCGTCGGTATGTCCACACCATAGGGGTGTGGTCACTTCCCTCTGCCAGGGAGAATGGGGAGGGAGAACAGGATTCCTAGTGTATTTATTCTCTTCAGAACTGACAGCCCATCAAGGTACAATGAAATAGAAAAAGGCTGGCCAGGTGCCAAGTCCTGGCTCAAGCATGGCAGCTCCTTCCACTGAGCCTCATGGCCACCCCAGAGGACAGGCCTTCCTGTCACACACACATCAGAAATAGGGAACCCAAGACCTCGAGAGGGGAAATGGGCCCAGGGACATGCCTTGGCTTGGGGTGGCTTAGGACCAGGGCAAGACACCTGAGCCCAGAGCAGACCATGCTCTGACACTGGGCAACACATTCCCTGCGCTGGACCTCAGTTCCTTTGGCTGCTAAGGAGGCCCAACAATCCTGGCCTGTGTGGGACAGGACTCTGCCTACAGATGTAGAGGGCCTTTGAGCACCTCACATCTCGCTTCCCAGCCAGCCTGAGTGTGGAGACGGCCATGCTGACAGGTTCCCTGAGAGAGGGCCCAGCCATGGCCAGTGGGCCTCCCAGGATTGGCCCCTGGGTGCAGGGCCTGAGCAGGGAGGCCATCATGCTGCCCTTGAGACCAGGACCCAGCAGGGGCCATGCCCAGATTCAGAGGCTCAGGACCACCACGGAACTGAAAGGAGGTTCAAGGCCTCACACGAGTGGCCCCTAAAAAGGCTGGTAAAGGAGTGTTTTCACCTCTGTTTACAGTTGAGGGCACAGCTCAAGGTCATGCAGCTGGTGAATGGCAGGGAGTGAGCAGTGAACATGAGGCTGGTCACCAGGAGCAGGTAGCCGTGGGTCTCCCTCTGCCCTCAGCAACTTCACACCTGCCCCTCCCTGGGCCCCAGTCTCATATCTAAACAGGAGTGACCCCACCTCATTTCATGTTATCATCACTGCCCTGCAAAGGGAAACAACAGATGTGTAAGGTCTGAGGGTCCACGTGTGGAAGCAGACACCAGAGCCGAGTCTACATGGGCAAAGGAGTGGGCATGCAGGGCCGGGAGCTGGGGCTCACCTGGGAGGCTGGTGGCTGCAGCTCCTGGCCCTGCAGACAGCCAGGCCTGGGGTCTACAGGAGCTGGACAGGGAAGAGGACAAACAAGGCCTCACAGGTCCATTCTCCCCAACCTCCCAGCAGGCAGCTGAGCCCAACGCAGTGCCCGAGAGCTCAGCCCTTGTCAAGGGGAGTCCTCGGACCCAGAGGGGGCAGCGGAAGTGCAGAAGCCCTGCCCAGGCCCTGTCTCCCAGCCCACCACCCACCCCTCACGGCTGCCACACCCACCAGCCTGCGACTGTCCACATCCTGACCCCTACCTCATGACCTCCCTGACCCTGATCTCCACACCTGACCCCAAAGCACATTTTATTATTATGTTTATTAGAGATAAGACCTTTCACTCTGTCACCCAGGCTGGAGTGCAGAGGCCACAACTCACTGCAGCCTCGAACTCCTGGGCTTGGGGATCCTCCTGCCTCGGCCTCCTGAGTAGCTGGGGTGATAGGCAAACACCACTACACCTGGCTCATTTTCTTTTATTTTCTGTAGAGATGGGGTCTCCCTCTGTTGCCCAGGCTGGTTTCAGACTCCTGAACTAACATGATCCTCCTGCCTTGGCGTTCTAGAGCGCTGGGATTTCAGGCAGAAGCCACCACCTCCGGCTCCCCATAAGCACATGTATGTGGGGTGAGGTGAGGTCCCTGAGGTGCAGGGTGGATGGGTCTTGATTTGTCCCAAGTTTCACTGCCTTGTGCCACAGCCTCCCAAGAAAGGATGCAGTCTACACCTTCTGCAAATCCCTGCCTCAAACCCTGTCCCTCCAGAAGCACATCCAGCCACTCGGACCCTGAACCTCCTCCAAATGGACTTTAACTGGGGACAACTGATGACAGTCCTCCAATCCCAGCGAGCTGAGGAAGCCACGAGCAGGGGCTGGGACTTCCTCTCTTCCAGTCAACCTACCACTAGCAATCAATCACTCATTTGGCCCGCTGGATAAGAACAGTGGCCTACGGTGTCAGGGGCGGCCCAAGTGGTCACCATCGCATGCTCAACCATGACTGAGCACGAATGAAGCATATGAAGTCATGCACAGATGGGCCCAGGGCAAGGTCCGCTCTAGGTCCTCCTATGCAGGAGACAGACAACCTTCAGGACAGCGTGCCGGGGGTGCCCACAGAGATCCAGGCTGGCACAGGCAGGACAGGTGTTCTGTAAACCAATCCAAGGTAGAAGGGGCTGAAAGACCACCTACCCATCCCAAGCCCTGAATTCACCATGCCACCCTGAAAGTATGCCCTCTCCTGGGCACCCTGAGGGATGGGAGCTCCCAGAGTGGAGGCTGCCTGTCCCAACCGAGGACAAAGGAGCGCCCTCAGGCCTGAGCCCTCAGGGGCACCACCAGAGAAGAATGCGGTGGTACAAAGAAGTTCGTTCTACTAGCAGGCTGGAAGCAGCCACGGAGGTCCCAAACCAGACGTCGCAGCACCCACTGCTCCACTAGCCACTGGAGAACTGAGGCCATGACCTATAGGGGCACTGTGAGAAGACAAGGAGTGGCTCCAGCCCGGTGTGCTCACAGATAAAAGGGAGAGGCATTTAAATGGGACCAGAGACTTTCGTGCTCTGCTCTGGCAAGCTCCAGGGCTTTCCAGGGGCCTCAGCAGCCCCAGAAACGGAGTGAGGAGACACAGCCTCACAGGGCTGTGGTGTCTGGTGCAGCGGGGCTCCACCTGAGAGGGCTTGGGGAAAAAGATTCCGAGGCTAAAACATTCGACCACCTGAGCTTCTGAGACTGGTCAGGAAGTGAAAACAAAGTGTTCGGAGGAAACAGCAGTCTCCACAAAGCGTTCTGGGGGACAGGACGGAGGCAGGAAGTATGCAGCAGGCAGCTGGGCCCAGCAGCGCAGGGATGAGTAAGCTCTGGGCTCCCGAAAAACCTCACGCCAGGGAGACCTGCAGCAGCAAGCCCAGTGAGGAGGGGCTGCAGGAGGAGCAGGGCCCAAGTCCCCTGGCTGGCACAAGGGATTCCAGCCACAGGGGCTGTGCCTAGAGTCAGGCTCCAAGCCTTGCTGCAGTTAGTCTGGAAGAGGGACACCCTGAGGACACAGCCACTCACTGGGGACAAACGTCTACCCATGAGCCCAGCACAGTCAGCACAGAAGCAGGTCAAGAGTGGGAAGAGCTCAGGTCCTGAAGAGCTACAGTCTGACAGGGACAAGCCATCTCCAGAGGATTCAGGAGAGCCAGCCAGGAGCTCGGCAGGCCTGCCCTGTGCCCTCCTCAGCTCCACCCACCCAGGATGTCCTGCTGCTTCAGAGCCCTCGAGACATGTTCTAACCTCCTGCGTTGCCTCAAGCAGCTGCAATCCAACAATCTTGGTTATGAGGCTCTGCTAGGAGGCACACGTGAGCCCAGAAATGGCACGAAGTACACGGATGTGCAGAAGTTCCCCAGACACAGGAAGCAAACAGTGGGGGTGACACCACGAAGGCAACGGGACCCAAATGGGAACAACTGGGACTGTCGTTCAGCACCGAGGTCTTTAGAAACTGTTTGGCTTTTATAACCTTCACACATGCATTCAAAGCAAGAAACACACACTTCCAGGACATGGGTAGGGCTCTGTCAGCGATGACTTTTGCCCCAGGATCTGCAGGAATGTGAAAACACAAGAAACCACAGCGAGCCAAATCCTCTCCCTCATGAGAACAAAGGTTTCAGTGGAATCAACAGCAGACACTGGAATGCAAACTACGTGCTGACTCAGCCAAATGACATAAATTTAAGAGGAGAAAAGAATTCAGGAGCAAAGCACTGAAAATAACATAGCAAGAAAAACCCATTTAGGCCGAGTGCTGGGGCTCACGCCTGTAATCCCAGCACTGTGGGAGGCTGAGGAGGGAGGATCGCTTGAGGCCAAGAGTTCAAGACTAGTCTCGGCAACATAGTGAGACCCTGTCTCTGCAAAAAAATAAAAAGGTAGGCGTCACGGTGCACGTCTCTAGTCCCAGGTACTCAGGAGGCTGGGGTGGGAGGATCACTCAAGCCAGGGAGGTCGAGGCTGCAGTGACCTGTGATCACACCACTTCACTCCAGCCTGGTCAACACAGTGAGACCCTGCCACAAGAATAAAAAAAAAGAACAATGCACCTATTTCATGCTCACTCAAAGACGAGGCTAATCACTGTGGACACAGGGCATTTTGGAATCTCAGCTGCGGGAAGTGAGTGCTGCTCGTGAAATGGAGATGCTGCAAAGCAGCTACAGACATGGAGAAAATCACCACATCCTCTTACAACTGCGTCTGTGAACACTGACCAGGACAGACAACTCCTCCCCAAAAGTATTACTAACGTGCTAACAGCTGGGGATAAGAGCACAAATATTGCTGGAAATCTAAGCAACCTGTTTTACTGTTTCCAGTGACTTATGTGCAAACCTAAGACTAATCTTTGAACGCCTGATCAAGACGTATTCACGTAAAGGCCGTAAGTATGAAATTCTGGGCAACATGGCACATTGCATTCTGAGCCAAAATGCCAAAATACCACGCAGGGTCTGTGTCCTCTATCCGGGTGATGAGTAGGGCCTGGTCAGCCACTCCTACTTTCTTCACGGAAAGAAACTCTACCAAGTCAACTCTCCGTGGGGCCCCCCACATCCTGGGGCCAGAGCCCATGGGATGGGATCTGCGGGTAACAGAGGATGGTTCCAGAGTCATTCTGCTGAACGAGGCCACGACTGAAGTGAGACGTGCGGCCTCTTCAGCCGAGAGCAGGCCAAGAACTGAGTCCCAGCTCTCAGCCATCGGCCCTCAGGCACCGTGCCCGGGGTCCACCCAACAAGGGGATAGCCGCCAGCCCAGCAGAGAGAGCCTTCTGAGACGAAGCTTGTCCGGGGCGGTGGGCATGGCCTCCTGTCGGCCTGGAGGGCAACTTCTCTCCACATGGACAGACAGACATCTCCACCCTCTGATACTGCAATCATCAGCCAGCAAACATGAGGCCAGATCAGCCCAGCCTGGCCCCCATTCCAGCCAGAGTGAGACTCTGGCTTGTTCTAGGCTAGGGTGGACCCTTCCAAAACATTTCCTTACTTTCGGATGACATGGCAAGTGATAAAACCTGTATTGACAGGAACCTCGGGCAGACTGTCCTGAGCACCCGAGCCACAGCCGTGGGCGACCCGCTCCTGGAAGGGCTCTTGAGTGTCTGCATATGCCCTCCTGCCTCAGGTGGGGTTGGGGCATAGGACCATGCCACTCCAGGGTGCGTGGAGTAACAGGGCCAGTGGCCAGGGCAGGGCAGAGAAGCTATCAGTTGTCACCTGCTGTGGATGAGCAGGGCAAGGGAGAGTGAGCCGTGGCCCCGCAGCCACCAGGGCCCTCCTGGAGGGCTTCAACCTTGACCACAGCCCCGAGGGCGCCACACCGCCTCCTCACCTGCTGCTGGCCCCGGAATACGGCACGCAGCGCTCGCAGCTGCCCCACTTCCTGTGCACTGAAGCACGGCTGCCGCTCCGCAAAGCGCAGGACTGCATCGAAGGCCACGGCTGCCTGCTCCCAGGCCGCCTCCTCACCCTCACCAGGATCTCCTCCACCGTCTTGGTCAGCTTTCGGAGTCTTTTCTGAACCCCACACAACCTCTCCTGGCAACGTGGCAGCAGGGGGTTGTCCCCCTTCTGCCTCCCTTCCTGCTACACCCCAGCTGGCGGCCTGGCGCTGGCGAAGCTGGCCTGGGCAGGAGGAGCCTTCCTTCACAAGCTCCAGGATGTGCGCAAAGGATTTGTTGTGGGGCTTCGCTTGGAAGTGCTCTGCCTCCACCTCCTCCTCAGAGGAGGAGCCTTCAGCAAACACACCGGAGGGCCACAGCTTCCTCCAGGCCCGCCTGAAGACGTGACTGGGAATTGCGTTCCAGGCACAGGCCATGCTGAATATGGCATCATTCATATTGTAGCGGGCGTGGGGGCCCTGCAGGGGGGCCGGAGGGTTAACGAAGTTCCTCATGAAGTCTCTCCGAATGCCCTGCTCCATGGGCTGCACCAATGAGGCCACGCTGGCAGGCAGGAAGATGGTGAAAACATGACTGGACACCAGCTCAGCCTCCTGCGGGTGAGCCCGGGAGCTGTCCAGCAAGAGAACGGCCTTGCTGTCATCAGGCAAACCTATGGTTCTGAAGTGCTCTCTCACCGAGGGCACAAAGATATGGTGGAACCAATCGGAGAAAATCTCCTTGTCCACCCAGGCGTTCCCCTGGGCCTTATAGGCGACAGGCAGGTGCTGGATGCCTTTGAAAGCCCTGGGGCCGCTGCATTTCCCGATGGCCAAGGGCTTGAGCCTGTGGGAGCCCGTGGCGTTGGCACACATCAGCACAGTCAGCCGGTCCTTGCTCTGCTTGAGGCCAGGCACGGCCCCGCCTTCTGGAGTGGGATTTGGCAGGCACCGCCAGAAAAGGCCGGTCTCATCAGCGTTGTAAACCTGCTCGGGGGACAGCCCGTGCTCGGCAGCCAAGCTCCTGAAAAACCCACAGAACTGCTCTGCGGCCTGGTGGTCCGCTGCCTGCTTTTCACTGGATGCATCTAGCTTTTTAATGCCGTGTCTGGCCTTAAAGCGCCAAAGCCACCCTCCAGAGAACACACAGGGCTCAGTGAGCTGCATCTGCTCGTAGAAGTCCTTGGCCTTCTCGATGAGCATGGGGCCTGACACGGGGACGCCCTCGGAGCGCTTCCCCAGGAACCACTCGTACAGGACGCGGTCCAGGTGCTCCAGCTTGGGCGTGTGCAGCGTGCGCCGCTGCTCCAGCGCCTTGTTGGAGTCCGAGCTGGCAAAGAACCGAAGCAGCTGTGCCTTGTGGGCCCTGATGTCGTAGAGGGTGGACATGCCCACGTTGTACTCCTGCATCAGTGCCTTCCGGCTCTCGCCCTTCTCCAGGCGCGTGCAGATGTCAATCTTCTCCTTCAGCGTCAGCACCACCCTTTTCCGCTTCTCCCCTCCGCTCCTCCCGGCAGCCAGCTTGGAGGCCATGGGGAGGGGTAGCCGGTCCTAGCACTTGCAGGACACACGCCTGGCCTGGGCTGCTGCCACTACTCCGCCTCCTCCTGCTCCCCTTCCAGGGCTCCGTCTCTCCCTCTTCACTCTGCCTGCCTGATCCTGAGCACAGGCCCCAGTCCGTCTTGGGTTCCCCACTCCACACGCTGCACCTCCTGCCTCAGGTGTCCCTGGTCTTCCAGGCTCCACACACCCAAGCCTTGGTTCCTGGCAGTGCAGTCAGCTGCCAGTTCTCTCTGTGGAGGAGGTGACCCTGTCAGACTCCCCTCTGCTGCTCCACACGACTGGAACCCCGGCCTCAGTGGATACTGTGGTAGCAGCTCCCCTCAAACTGACCAGGTTTGGGGTGGTCGAGGTTTTACTGCGTAAGCTGCAGGGTGCCTCTCCAGGGTCCACAATGGTATCTCCAGGCACAGCACTTCAGGGGCTGGAAAGAAGAGGGAAGAGAGAGGAAAGTGATGGGGCACACCCGGGACACACCTGGCATCCTCATGACTCTATCCTCACCGGGATGCTCCAGCTGAAACGTGAGTGCTGTTGAGAGGAGCCACGCAAGCGCTAGCACGCAGTGTGGGGAGAGGGCGGCCCCGGAAGCGGCCCAGCCCTGCCCAGCTCCTGGGTGTGCTGCTCAGGTGGACACTGCCCCACTCCCACCAGGCAAACTGACGCCATTCGCTAGGGCTAGAAACGAGACGTGGCTCTCACAGGAGTAGCCCGGCCTTTCCTGGGGAAGCGCTCAGGCAGAAGCCATCAGAGGAAGCCAGGAAGTCCGACGCTGGGCAGACCTGAGAACAAACGTCCCACCCGCCCAGACCCGAACTAAGCTTCTTGCTGTAACTGCTCGCTGGGCTGCCTGAGCTGGCCATCTTTTCAAATCCCTTATTCCTCCCTGAGGAGCAGAGGCAGGGGTGGAGGGATGCAGGGAAGAGGAATTCTTCATTACCCTCCCCGCTGAAGATCTTACAAACCCCATCTGGAGCAGGTCTCTAAACTCCCCTCTCTAACACAGAGCCCCAAACTGCCTCTAGAAAACGGGGCATTGGAAGTTTCTCTATAAGAGCAGGCCTGAAGATCTTCCAAGGGCTAGGAGGTGCTGCCAGTTTCTCAATCACCCTCTGACCTCCCTGACCACACACACTCAGATGCGTCTACCGGGAGCCTCAGCAGACAGACAGCTGTGACCACTCCAGGCCTCTTTCAGGGGGCTCTCCTCAAGCTCAGCTCAGGGTACCCTGCCCCAGGCAGCCGCACTGGGCCGCCAGTCTTTGAAACCCCAGGCTCTAGTGCTGCCCGTCCACCTGACTCCACAACCACGGCAGGGCCGCAGAGCCTGCCAGACACGCACACACACACACAGCCACCCACCCTCACTCACACGTACACACTCAGAGGACACAGGAACAAGCTAGTGCAGAGCAGGAACTTCTTCAGCATTTGCTAATTTGGGAGGCTCTATGAACAAATGACTAATTCACACCAGAAGCAAATGCCAGGACACCTGATGGCCTGCTGGGAGCAAGTGTTCTTCCTGGGCCAGCTGTGTACCCTATGAAAAGCTCTGCTTTTAAGTTTCATACGCACCTTTGACCAATACGAAGAAAAACGACACAGTCACAGCTCTAATCAAACACATCTTTCTATTGGAGTTTTGAAGTATCTTCTCACCCTTCTACATAGAAGATGTGGGTCGTTCTCATCCCTTCTAGGTGGACAATTCTATCCTCTCCTAACAAATCTGCGAAACACCCCACACCCCCCCACACCTGAGCCCACTGGCAGGGCACAGAGGGCGTAGCCCTGTGAGGCCAGGGCAGCCTATGGAGTCAGGGCCTGCAATGCACTTCACCCAGTAAGACACTGGTGAGGGCTGAGAAGCTATCTGCCCCAACACTGGGCAGCTGAGCTGGCCGGCTCAGTGTGGCGTGTGTGCCATGGGCAGGCCTGGGGTCTCCCTCCTCTCACTCCTCCGCAGGCCAGCAGTACTTGAGGATGGACTCCTGGAGTTCCTCCCTCCCTCCCGCGCCCTTGCCATTGCTGCTTCTGCCAACTCCATGCGGAGCGTGTGGTGGAGTGCAGAAACGCAGCCCTTTGAGGCCAGAGCTCAAGAGAAATGAGGAGTGCAATCAAATGCAGCAAAAGCTTCAAAGACAAATTCTAGGTTTGTTGGCCGCCACCTCTGGATGAGTCCTGTCCTCTTCCGGAGTCAGTTTCCTGGTCTGCAAAATGTGGGCTGGTCCCTTAAGGATCCTGCATTGTTCGCTGAGGGTGACGGTGTGACGTGTGTGTGGTATGGCACAGCACAGTGAGCTACGTGCATCTCACCGTGGGGAACAGGAAGGAAGGCAAGGCCACAATCCACCCTCGAGATTTTTAACATGAATCCGCTGCAGAAAAACTGGGGGAGACACCGAATCCCACAGCAGCTTGTGAGGGACTCACTGGGGACTGGGATGCCGGGAAAAGCTTCCTGGAGGAGACTCGGCACCAGACACGGGCCCCTTGTGGACACGTCTCCATGCCTGACGTGCAGGTTCGGCAGGATGACACAAAGTGGCTGAATTTGTTTCATAAGGAATCTCTGAATTTTAATTTTAAAGGAAGTTTTTGGTCTTGCAAGTGGGACAGCAGTGTGTTCCAGCACTTTGTGTTATCCTGCCACACCTGCAGGTCACATATGGAGACGTGTCCACAAGGGGCCCGTGTCTGGTGCCGAGTCTCCTCCAGGAAGCTTTTCCCGGCATCCCAGGCCCGACTCAGTCCCTCACAAGCTGCTGTGGGATTCCGTGTCTCCCCGAAATGAGGGTGGTTTCTTGCCTTGCCACTGGAGAGGAAGCACAGAACCCGGAGGTCACGTGAACACGGGATGAAACATGGAATTCTCCTGTGCCCAAGGCACAGACAAGAAACGGGAGGCCTAAGGGGTCAGCGCTGGGGCCGACTCCGTCCTGTGTGAGGGGAAGAAGATCTGAGAAACGCGGGGGGAAAGCGGGAAACAACCTTCGCACGGGCATTGTGTGCGCGCGCGCGCTGGGGATGGGGGGTATGCAGGATATGGAGAAATACTCAAAAAACAAGTCGCATTCTGGGGCCGGGGGAAGAGGTGAACTGGGGGTCAGAAGGGGAGTATGGGACAGAGAAAGATGGGACAGAAAGCCTGGGGTCGTGCGCCCCGCAGAGCGCGCCCGGGAGCCGGCGCCGAGTTCCGCTAGGAGCGCTCCACGCTGGGGCATCCTGGCGCAGAAGACAGCGCTGAGCTACCGGCGAGGCTCGCTTAAAAAGCACCTCTACCCCAGGGTCCCCGTTTGCGGGCAGAAATTCAGTCTGGGACAAGAGCAAAAACGAAAATGGAGAAAAAAAGAAAAAAAAAGTCTCGGTCTGGTTTTTTAAGGGCAAGCGGATATCGTTACCAAGCCTCTCTGAAAGTGGAAGCGCAGGAAGGGTCTGGGCTGGGGCGTCAAGGTCAGGCCCGGCGGCGAGGGGTGGGTTCGGCTCGGGGGCCGAGCGCTCAGGCCGCGGGGGTCGCGCGGGAAGCACAGGGCTTCGGGTTCCGAGCGCGGCTCCCGGGAGGGGGCGCTGCCGCCCGCGGCTGGGTCCGGCCCCGAGGCCTCGCGCCCAGCTCCGCCCCGCGCGCCCGCCTACACAGAGTGAGGCTCCCGCCCGCGCCGCCCGCGCCCAGCAGTGACCGGAGTCTGCAAAAGCCCACCCGGCCTGGCCTGGCCGCCCAGCGCCTCAGGCCAGCACCCTACTCACCCTGCTCAGCCGGAGCAGCCACCGCCGGCCGGAAATGCCGGCCACTCAGTTCTCCTCCAGTCCTCGCCTCGTCGCCTTCCCCCAGCTACTTCCGGTACGCTCTAGACAGGCTGGAGGACTCGGCGCTCGGTGGTGTCTGGGAGCCAGACTCCGGCTTTCCCAGAGCTGGGTGGCAACGGAGGGCCTGGGAGGGCAGGAGGCCTGGAGGGGAGGGGAGGAGTGGGAGTCCCAGGGTGGGGGGAGGCGTGGGAGGGGAGAAGCGCGGACAGGGAGGGGAGAGGGGAAACGGGGCGGGGGTGGGCCGTGCGACCTGGGCCCGGACTCCGAGCTGCTCTCTCCATCTGTAGAATGGGCGCAGGGTGTCACGTTCCTTTCATGACGAGTGACCCCTGCGCTGAAGGCGTTGGGGCTCCTGCAGTTCTGGGGCAGCCACAGGCGCCCAGGGTTTCGTGCCGCCCAGCCCAGGACAGCCTTCCCGGTGCAGTTTCTGATGCGGGGAGGGCAGTACTGCCTTCCAGTCACCAGGACCAGTGCTCAGCCCGCCTGCTTGACCCCCTTACTTGGCTGGGGCCCATCCATACCCAATTTAGATGATTCAGATAATGGAATTTGAAACTTTTGAACTGGGTGCGACTTCAGTGAATGTGGACCTGCGTTGATGCTGTGATGAGTCAAGGCTGCGGAGGACCTTGAGATAGGTGCGTGGGTTTTGCCCATGAGACCTATGCGAATCTTTGGAAACTGGAGGGTGGACTGTGGTGGGCAGAATAATGGCCCTCCAAGGATGTCCACATTCTAACCTCCAGCTCCTGTGAATACATTACTTACATGGCAAAAGGGATGTTGCAAATGCAATGAAGTTAAGATTCTTTAGATGGGGAGATTCTTATGTTTATCAGGGTGAGCCCGGTGTGCAGTCATCCCTGGGTATCCATAGAGGACTGGCTCCAGCACCTCTCAAGGATGCCAAAATCCTTGATGCTCAAATCTCTTACATAAAATGGCTTAGTATTTGCCTATAACCTACACACATCTTCCTGTATACTTTAAGTCACCTCTGGATTACTTATAATACCTAATACAATGTAAGCGCTATGTAGATGGTTGTTATACAGTATGGTTTAGGGAATAGTGACGAGAAAAGTTTGTACATGTTCAGTACAGACACAGGTTTTTTTTTCCGAATCGTTTGTATCCTTGGTTGTTTCAATCTGGATGGAGTGCCCACAGGTACAGATAGGAGGGCAGGTGCCATCACAGGGGTTCTTGTGGGAGTGAGGGAGCCAAGTGAGAGGACAATGGGATGAAAGCAGAGAGAAAAGGAAATGTGACAACCGACACAGGGGTTGGAGTGATGTCCTTCGAAGATGGAGGAAGGGGCCACAAGCCAAGGACTATGAGCGGCTTCTAGAGGCTGGGAGAGACAAGGAATCAAGGCGTCTCCTGGAGCCAACAGAAGGAATGCAGCCTGCTGACCCCTTGATCTTAGCCCATGATACTCACTGTCCCATTAGACTTCTGACCCCTAGAGCTGTAAGATACAAATTTGTGTTGTTTTGGATCACCATGTTTATGGTAATTTGTTGGGACAGTAAGAAACAAACACAGATTTGGGTAGCTCACTCCTCCTTTTTCCTTTTTTGAGGCAGGGTCTCTCTCTTGCCCAGGCTGGAGTGCAGTGGTACATTCTCCTCACCGCAGCTCCAACCTCCTGGGCTCAAGGGATCCTCCTGCCTCAGCCCCACAGTAGCTGGGACTACAAGCATGCACCATCTCACCTGTCTTTAATTTTCTGTAGAAATGGGGTCTAGCTGTGCTGCCTAGGCTGGTCTGGAGCTTGTGGACTCAAGCGATCCCAAAGTGCTGGAATTTGAGGCACGAGCCCATGTGCCAGCTCACTCATCCTTAGCTCAGTTGTTCCCTGGGCTCCCAGGCCCCTCCCGCCCTCTGGGTCTTCTCTTCCTCACCCTCCGTTGCTGGTTCCTTACTGACCAGGCCATTCTTTGGCTCTTTTTATTCAACCAATCCCCACTCCCTGGGTGATCTCCTCTGGTGTCATGCTGTTAAATACCATCCAACACTGGCAATGACCAAATTCATGTCTCCTGCCAGGGCCTCTCCCCAGAAATCCAGACTCCTGTGTGCTACCCAATGTCTCTGCTTAGCTTCGATCCTCCAGCCCAGCTTTGCTCCGTCTGCATTGCCCCCACCTTCATGAATGGCAACTCACCTTGCTGTTCATTCAGGCTAAGCCTCGACAGTCTCCATCCCTCATATCCAGATCCTCTACCCTCAAAATCCAGTCAGTGTTTGGCCTCTTCTCACTCCCTCCAACTTCCCTCCCCCATCCACACCTCTGTGGTCTTGCCTCCTCCCCAGTCTCCATGTCTGCCCTTACCCCCAAACAGCTATTAACTGCTGCATCACAAACCACCCAAAACTTAGTAGCTTGAAACCAACTGTTTTTATTGTACATGATTGTATGGGGCAGGAATTTGGCCGTGCTAGAGTCAGATGTGTTTCACAGAGGAGGAGGCTGAGTCACAGAGCATACCAGCCACATGGCGGGACTAGAACCCAAGGTCACTGGACTGGGGCTCCCATGGCAGGGTCTCCTGGGACAGCAAAGTCCTCCCTCCCTGAGAAGGCTGGCTCCATCCCTGGTGTGACTCTGCTGCTGAAGCAGCATCATTGTCTGGGGTAAATACCTGGGGTTCATTGTCTCATGCCAAGAAGATTAAGGACACGGACTTGTGGATGGCTTAAGGAGCAGAAAGTTTAATAGACAGAGAAAAGGAGAGGAGAGCAGCCCTTTCTTTCGAAAGAGAGACATCCAAAAGAGAAAAGCTGGCCTGCAGCAGACCCCAGCAGATTTTATAGGCCGACTTGAGAAGGCATTATCTGATTTATGAAGGGCCCACAGGTTGGTATGACTAAGGGTGATATTTATATATGGCGTAGGGAAGGCTGGTCACCCCACCATAATCTTATTATGCAAATGGGCTTTCTACTTGGCCAGCACCATCTTGCCTGCTCCCTACTGTACACGTGGCTGGCAAAGAGAAGGGAAGATGGAGCTGCCATTTTGATTATGCCTAGTCTCAGGTAGCTTTTTCCTATTGGCACAACGGCTGGCATTCACCTGTGCAAGCTTCCTGCTTGCTTGTCTTATGTCTGCAGCTCGATTTTATAGGCTGCTCTTTATGAGAAAAGAAAATGATTCGGGGGCTGCTTTTCATTAAAAGGAACACCTTACTGAGGACTTCCTTACCCTCACTATCTGCCTAAATAATTTATTTTTAGCTCCTCTATCACCCTCACTTCAGGGACATGGAATCACGTGGTCTCCCAGGACTTGGACAGTGCTGGTGGGCAGTGGGGATTGGCATGAAACTGGGGCTGATCCCAAGATGCATCCATTCTGACACTGGGAGGGTTCAGAAAGAAAGGAAGAGAAGGAAGAAAATACACTAGTGTGTAATCACCCAGCGGGTTCGTTTTGACCCCTGGCAAGATAGAACTGATTTATCAAGACAGGGGAAATGCAATAGAGAAAGAGTTTAATTCATGCAGAGCCAGCTGAACGGGAGACCAGAGTTTTATTATTACTCAAATCAGCCTCTCAGAAAATTCGGACGCTAGGGTTTTTCAGGAAGAGTTTGGTGAACCAGGGAATGGGTGCTGCTGGTTGGCTGGGGGTGTGGAAAGTGGTACCCCTGTGCACTGAGTTTGCGTCCAGGTGGGGCCACGGGACCAGCTGCTGGGTTGGTGGACCTCGCTAGAGCCACCCAACAGTCATTAGGCATGCAACAACCTGAAACGGCATCTCCAAAGGTCAATCTTAGGATCACAATAGTGATGTTACTTGCAGGAGTAATTGGGGGAGTTGCAAATCTTGTGGCCCCTGGAATAATGGCTAGGAATCATTTAAGTCTACACCTCAGCAGAACTCAGACTCCCCTCATCTTCCTAATGCAATGGTGGCCTTTCATTAGCTTTACAAACATGGCTGAGTTTTGGGAAAGGGCTATTATGCCCAGAAATGACTAAGGGCAGTGTGGAGGTTAAAGGCAAGTTGGGGGTTGGTTAGATCAGATCTCCTTCACTGTCATCATTTTCTCACTGTTATAACTTTTACAAAGGCAGTTTCCAGTGTCTCCTGGGGGCTGGCACTGAGGACTCCCTTCCCCCAGCCATGCCCCAAGTTCACAGAGCAGAGCCCCCAGACCATGCCTGGGCCACTGCACCATTGTCCCTCCCCACTGGCTTCCCCATCTCCACCCACAGTCAGAGTGGCCTTTGACAGGGCCAGTCACTCCCCTGCCCAAACAAGCCTGTACACTCTGAATACAGCCCAGGTCCTCACTGGGCCACAAGGCCACGCTAGAGCTAACCCCTTACTGTCCTCTCCCAAGCCCACGGGCCGGCCCCCATGCCTGCTATTCCCTCTGCCTGGAGGTGGGCCTGTACCCAGCAGTGTCCTTTGCTCAGGTTCCTGAGTCCTCAGGTGGGGGCAGTCCCAGCCAGCCCTCCCTCTGGAGGTCTCTGGATGACAGGCCTCCCACAGCAGAGGTGGCTGGGGGTGCTGGTGAGGCTGTGCCCAGCTGGAAGGGAAGGATGTGCCTTGGGTCTCCTCCCCAATCTGAGTTCATTCCAGGAATGGGGAGTGGCACAAGCAGAGGGTGCAGAGCAGTGGGGGCGGATCTGAGGGTCACTGGAGGCCAAGGGGCCTGGCTGGTGGGGCAGGGGTTGGGGCAGTAATCATCTCCACCTTGGTGCCCAGGCAGGAGGGGAGCTGGTTTGAGGCAGGGCCCTGATGGCACCTTTGTGAAAGCCAGGAAAAGGCACCTCCTCTGGGAACACAGGGGCCCTGGCGGAGTTAGAGATGGGGAGGGCCTGGGGGCCCCACCATGGTGGGCTTGGGGGAAAACGCCTCTGAGGGGCTCCAAGCTGCACAGGCCTCAGGACTTGGTGGCCCCAACACACACCCACATTTACACACATGCTTTTGTTCACACAACACACAACCCGTGCACACACCCACACTCACTCGCATTTACACATATGCCACACACTCGCACATTTGATCCACACACACAGACAAGCATCCTCTCTCACACAGCACACACTCCCATGCCCACATGGTTTGCACATACAAACCCTCACAGTTACATATCACACACACACAGCCTGCAAGTCATGGCCTTAATTTCCAGATCTCAAATGGGGGGGCTTGGCACTGAGTGCCCCCAGCCATCCCATGTGCACCAGTGGGTTTTCCTCCTGATCTGCAAGGGCTTTTTTCCAAAGAGAAGATGCTGCAAACTGACACCAGCATGACTTTGCAAGTGACATGCTATCTTTATTTTTTTTAATTAATGCTGCATGAAATAAAAAAATTTATACGCAGGAATGTGTGTTCCAGCATGGGACTGTGTGGGGCCCCCCGAAGGTGGTGGTGGGACTCCCTGCGAGGGTAAGTCGGCTCCCAGAAGCCCCAGGGCCTGGTCCGGCTGCCCTGGCCCCAGCCTCATCCCCTGCACTAGGTGGAAGGCAGGATCTCCAGGAAGCGCAGCTGATTTAGGCGCATGGCGGTGGGGTGGGTGGGTGGAAGGCCAAGAGCAAACAGGAAAATCTGGAATCTCGGGAGGCAACTGGCAGAGCAAAGGAAGGGGCCAATGGTGAGTCACACTGAAGCCACACTAGCCATTTTTATTGCACAGGTTCTGTGGGGCAGGAATTTGAGCATGCTAGAGTCAGATGTGTTACAGAGGAGGACGCTGAGTCACAGGGCATACTAGGCACATGGCAGGACTAGAACCCAGGGCCACTGGATGGGGGCTCCCGAGGCAGGGTTTCCTGGGACAGCAAAGTCCTCCCAGGAAGGCTGGCTCCATCCCTGGTGTGACTGCTTACCACCTCAGGGACATGGGATCACGTGGTCTCCCAGGACTTGGGCGGTGCTGGTGAGTAGTGAGGATTGCCATGGAACTGGGGCCTGATCCCCAAGATGCGTGGGGCTCCCCCAGGTGCTCCTACCATTGCTCAGGGAACCTTGGGCCTCTTCTCAGAGACCAAGTCCATTCTGGCACTGGGGAGGGATCAGAAAGAGAGGAAGAGAAGGAATAAAATACACTAGCGTGTGATCACCCACTGGGTTCATATTGACCCCTGGCAAGATAGAGCCGATTTATGAAGACAGGGGAATTGCAATAGAGAAAGAGTTTAATTCACACAGAGCCAGCTGACCGGAGGACTGGAGTTTTATTATCACTCACATCAGCCTCTCAGCCCCTGTCCACTGCATGAGGGTCTACAGGGAGCCATGCCCCTTGTGGCAGAACTTCCCAGAAGGGAGAACTGCCAGAAGATCCAGGCTCAGTTTAGGCTCAGGGCCTGCATTCGGTGTATGGCCAAAGTGTGAATGACGGGGTCAAAAATCAGAGGGTGGCCACAGTCAGGGTTCATTCTGTGACCAGGATCAGGGCTCAGTCAGTGGCCAGGGCCAGAGCTCCGGGTGTGACTAGTGTTAGGACTCAAGGTGGGACCATAACCAGGGCTTGTTAGGTAACCAGGATTAGAGTTCAGACTGACCACAGTGAGGGCTCCGTTTTCGGGTGAGGTCAGAACCCAACCTGTGGTTAGGGGTGGGGCTCTAGGAATGTCACAGCCATGGTCTTCCGTATAGGAGCCGTGACCATGAGGCCATCCTCGGACCAGCCACAACCTCAGTGCGGCTGATGTTGGGGCCTGCGGATTCTGTGGTGGGGATCCTGTGTGTTGCCCCCTCCTTGGCCTGCACCCACTAGAGGCCAGCAGCACCCCTGAGCTGGAACAAGCAGAGATGCCTCCAGACATCACCAAACATTCCCTGGAGGTGCAGTCGCCCACGTGAGAACCACTGCCTTACAGCAATCACTGTGTATCACATCAGATCAACAAACACTTACACACCTGTAAATATTTGAGGACAGAAAGTTCGAGGCTGGTACCTTGAATACAGAGACAGATAAGAAAAATTCTTGTGCAGGAATGGCCAGAGCCCCGGCGAGCTGGGGCTGGGTCGGAGGGAGGATGGGACAGGGGCTGTCAGCCACACATGGAAGCAGTTCATGACTGTGTGAGGCTCCTTGTCCTGAGCTTACAGGACATGCGCTGGAGGGCACATCCAGAGGGTGGGCAAGAGTGGGCAAGGAAGGAGTCTGGGGTAGGCCGCAGTCACCCTGCATGGCCTCCAGTAAGTTCCTGTCCCTCTTGGGCTCAGCCTTCTCACTTGCCAGAAAAGAGACAACTTCCATGGAAGAGAGCCCAACCCAATGGGTTCCAGGGAGCCAGGCGGGAGAGAACCCAGAAGGACAGGGGATGACCTGGAGCCCCAGGGGAAGCCTGAAGGCAGATTCCTGGGGCCACTGAGTCTCAGGGAGGTTGGGTCTCGCATCATCCTTGCTCCCATCAGTAGTGTCACCTTGATCCCAGACTCAGGGTGAGACAGTGGGAAGCTGATGTCCCCCGAACACCCTAGAAACACCTGCCAGCCTTCCTGGATGGTGCAGGCCTGCTGGGAGAGGGGCTGATTCCCCAAGACTTCTTCCTGCAACATCCTCACCACCCCCTAAAATGTGCCAGAGCCCTTTTCGGAGGCAAAATCGAGGAGAGGAGGTAACAATGAAGGCCAGACAACCATCAGCTGGGACAGGAGAGCGTCCGGGGAGAAGGGGCCTGTTTCCCGCCAGACACACACTCGGCAGCAGGCAGGGCCACAGCCTGCAGTGGACCCACCAGCATCCAGCAGGAACAACAGCATACCCAAGAGGGTTGCCAGGCAGAGTCGTCTAACTCAGGGCCCACATACAAAGGCAGGGGACAGGTTGAAGGAGACAGCAGGGCCACGAGTCCCCCTCAAAATCAGCAGCAGCAGGAAGCCACCGCCCCATGGGCTTGCAGGAATGAGGGGGAGAGTACAGTGACCAGAGGCTGGCCAGAGCCCTGGGGACAGGAGAAGCCTGGCTGACAGGACGTAGGCCTGCTCTAGAAGGCCACAGCCATGACCACCGCTGCCCACACAGCTGGCAGGAGAGCCTGGGCCAGAGGCACTGCAGCTACCACCCAACCAGCTGGCAGGAGAGCTGGCCTGACCTTGTCTCTTCCACCCTCTCATCTCCTGCCCATGGGAGCTGGACCAGTCTCCCAGGTCATGGAGCAGGAGGGAGAGGGGATCTGGGGCAGACAGAGGCCATACAGCCCTGGGCCCAGCCCCTGCCTCCCGCTATTGCAGAGGCTGCTAAAAGCTGTACTTCCCGACTCCCTTGCAGCTAAAGTTTCAAGCTGAGGGTCACTCAAGGTCCTGAGGGTAAAGCTCCTAGGCCAAGGCCCAGCCCACACTGAATGCCTCATAAATGAAGACCTGTCTAACAGGGTCTCCTCCCCAGGGAGGCTGTCCCCTGTGTCAACAAAGAGCCAAACTCTGTAAAATATTTGAAGACATTTATTCTGAGCCAAATATGAGGGACCATGGCCTGTGACACAGCCCCCAGGAGACCCTGAGAACATGTGCCCAAGGTGGTCAGGGCACAGCTTGATGTTATCCGTTTTAGGGAGACATGAGACATCAGTCAAATACATTGAAGACATACATTGGTTTAGTCCAAAAAGGTGGGCAACTGGAACTGTGGGCTTCCAGGTTATAGGTGAATTTAAATATTTTCTGGTTGGGAATTGGTTGCAAGAGTTATCAATAGAAAGGAATGTCTGGGTTATACGGGGTTGTGGAGACCAGGGCTTTATCATCCGATGAAGACTCCAGGTAGCAAGCTTCAGAGAGAATAGCTGGTAAATGTTTCTCATCAGACTGAAGGCCTGTGTTGATGTTAACGCTGGCTCTTCCTGAGTTCTGAAGAGAGGAGGGATAATAAGGCTGTCCAATCCTTTGCTGTCATGGCCTGAACCAGTTTTTCAGGTTCACTTCGGAAAGCCCTTGCCGAGAGGAGGGGTTCACTCAGATGGCTGGGGGTCCTTAGAATGTTACTTTTGGTTCACACCCGGAACAGCCCCTGCCCCTCTCCTTTGCAGCACCTGCTGCTGATCTGTCAGTGACGCTGTGACCAAGACTTATCACCCCGTGGACCGTGGGCCCCAGGAGGGCGGCACAGCTTCTGTAGGAGCACAGGGCCCAGGGAGGTGCCCTCATCCTTGGCTGGAAGGCCGAGGCCTGGAGGAGTCTGGAGAAAGGGTCTCCCTTGTCTGGCTTTGTGCTGTGAGGTTGGGGAGGTGGGAGAGGCATAATCTGGGGCCTGAGGACGTTTCAGCCCTCAGACCGGGGTGGCTGAGATATGGCCCTGGGCAGGCTCTGTCCTTCAGAGGTGGAAAGAAGGACAAAGGGAGAGGGAGGTGCAGGTCACTCAGGGAGGAGATTCAGGTCTGCCCAGCCCTGGGGCCCTCACTGGCTCCAGGAAACCCGCTGGTGTTGACTGTGGGCAGTCCAGCCTTTACCCAGCTGCGGTCATATAAAGCCACTCAAGGCCCTCTCCACCGCTGCCTACCCATGACCATGAAGGCTGTGCTGCTTGCCCTGTTGACGGCAGGCTTGGCCCTGCAGCCAGGTGAGGCCTTGGCTGACCCCCAGCAGGGAAGGGAGCAGGGGTGAGCCGGGGAGGCCAGAGGGATACCTGCAGGGCACATGGAGAGGAGCGGGGGAAGGAGGAGGGAGGAAGGGGGTAGAGGATGAGGCTTTCGCCCTAGCCTCCGTTCCTCCAAGGCAGCTTTTGGCACGACCAGGCAGCGACCTGTTCCCTGCCATCCCCTGTGACCAGGGCTTGCAGGGCCAGCACGGAGTCACTCTCCTTCATGACCGTGGGGCAGGGCCTGGCTCCTAGGGGGCAGATAGACAGACTGACGGACAGATGGACAGAGATGCTGATAAGGAGCCAGGAGGCACAGGGCAGGAAGCCTCAGGCTAAGAAGTGCTTTTGAGGGCACAAGGCGGGGGTGCTGGGGGTGTCCTGCAAGGACCCAGGGGTCTACATCCGGCCCAGTCCCAGCACTGCAGCTTCCGAGGGTCCCAGGGAGCTGCTGGCCTGCGCTGCTCTGCTTGGGGTAGGACCGTCCCGACCCAGGGTCCCGGGGTCAGTCACCCCCACAGCTGCAGCTTCCTCTTCTGGAACGCGAGGTCACAAAAACAACCACTGAGGGACTAAACAGGGCAGCGTTTCAGCTGAGGAGGGGGCCCTGAAGATGGGGAGGAGATATTGAGGGTGAGGAGGGGGCGCCGAGGACAGTGCCGGGCACCTGCCTGCACAGGCAGGTGCGGTTGTTTTGGAGGAGGAGACAGTGGCCATGAGCACCTAGCAGCAGGGCCACCACCCCAGGGGCAGAGCGAGACCTGATGCGGGAGGCCTGAGAGGGGCTGAGAGGCCGGGCTGCTGGGGACAAGGCCAGGTGGGCCTCCATGGCGGTGGCCTGAGAAAGTCCTGGAAAAGCATCATCCATCCCCTGCCTCCAAGTGTCCAGCCGGGCCCCTGCCAGGTGAGGCGAGCCCCTTCTCTCTCAGGAGATGGGCGTTTTAACAAAGCTTTACCCTTGCAAGCAGGGGGCTGGGGCACACATGGCAGCTGCCGGGCACCGTGGCAGGAGGCGTGCAGAAAAGCCAGTCCTGAGGGGCGTGTGGAGAAGTTCGTGCCCCTGCAGAGGCCTGTCCCGGCACAGACTGTGCTCTCTCTGGAAGGGTCCAGATCTTGCTCTCTGCCCTGCCCTCCACACTGCAGAGAAGATGAGGCTGGCAGGCCCTTGCCCAGGAGCCACCATTCCTGGGGAGTGCTATGGGGCAGCCTCTGAGGCCCCTCCCACTCCACCCCACAGGCACTGCCCTGCTGTGCTACTCCTGCAAGGCCCAGGTGAGCAATGCGGACTGCCTGAAGGTGGAGAACTGCACACAGCCGGAGAAGCAGTGCTGGACCGAGCGCATCCGTGAGTGGGGGCACGAAAGTCACCAGGCCTAGGTCTCTGCCACTGAACTATTCATCCTTCTGGCCATCTGCCCACACCTATGTGCTGTTTTCCTTCCACCCATCCCTCACTCGTCCCACACCTGCCCCCCAACGATCACCCAGCATCTGTTCCTCCAGCCATCCTCCTCTGTCTGCCACTCCTCCACCCGTCTGGCCTTCCCCATCCCTGTGCTCGCTCATTCACACCATCACACCATTGCTGACGTTCAGTGGGTGGTCCACTTGACTTGGGCATCTGGATAGGGCTGAGACCAGGGCTGAGACCAGGCCCTTGCACTGCTTGCAATCTTGAGGACAGCCCAGGGGGACTCTAGAGCTTCAGGCAGGGTGGGGACAGGAGGAGGCCTGGGACAGGTCAGGCGGGTGAGCATGCAGGGCAGCCCCATCCCCGGGTCCCGCTGCTCCCCAGGCGCCGTGGGCCTCCTGACCGTCATCAGTAAAGGCTGCAGCTCAAACTGTGTGGATGACTCACAGGACTACTACGTGGGCAAGAAGAACATCACCTGCTGTGACACCGACTTGTGCAACGCCAGCGGGGCCCATGCCCTGCAGCCGGCTGTCACCATCCTGGCGCCGCTCCCTGTACTCAGCCTGCTGCTTTGGGGCCCCAGCCAGCTGTAGGCTCCCGGGGGGCCCTGCTGCAGCCCACACTGGGTGTGGTGCCCCAGGCCCCCATGCCACTCCTCACACACCCGGCCCAGTGGGAGCCTGTCCTGGTTCCTGAGGCACGTCCTAACACAGGTCTGACCATGTCCCTCTGTGCCTCTGTCGCCCACCCTGACCCTCCCATGGCCCTCTCCAGGACTCCTACCTGGCAGATCGGCTCTAGTGACACAGATTGGCCTGCAGACGGCCCCTCCAACCTTCTCTGCTGCTGTTTCCATGGCCCAGCATTCTCCACCCTTAACCCTGTGCTCAGGCACCTCTTCCTCCAGGAAGCCTTCCCTGCCTACCCCATCTATGACCTGAGCCAGGTCTGGTCCATGGTGTCCCCAACACCCAGCAGGGGACAGGCACTCAGGAGGGCCCAGCAAAGGCTGAGATGAAGTGGACTGAGTAGAACTGGAGTTCCTGGGAGGCTCCAGAGATGGGGCCTGGAGGCCCGAAGGGATGGGCCAGGCCTCACATTCATGGGGCTCCCTGAACGGCAGCCTCAGCACAGCGTAGGCCCTTAATAAACACCTGTTGAATAAGCCAGAGAGACCCTCTGTCCTTGCACACCCCAGGTGGGGACGGGATCCGGGGCTGTGTCTGGACCAGGGCCCTGGTCATATGGGCTACAGCCAGTCCCTGCCCTGACAGGAGCAAAGCTTGGTCCCTGAAAGGAGGACGTCCCTGCAGAGGGTGGGAGGGCAGTTTCCAGGACTTGCACTTGCTGTGTTGCCTGAAGCATGTGGCCAGAACTCTCCGAGCCTTCCGGCTCATCTATGACCCCTCCCTGCTGGGAGGATGGACCCAGAAAGTTCCCAGGAAGGAGAGGGTTCCGAGGGGCGGGGTTGCTGCCGTTCACACCCCTACTCGTCCTTTTGGCCTGATTTGAGCACCCCCATTTTTCAAAATTTGTTTTAGCGCTGTACACCCACCATACAGCATCCAAACACCACAGCAGGGTCCCCAGTGACAGGTGGCCTCCCCCAACCCTGAACCCCAGCCCCTTCCCTCTCTGGAGTGCCGGGGGCTTCTTTCTGGGAGAACCTGTGCCCCGCCATCATCCCCAGGCACCTGAGTGGGAGGATGCCAGCCATACTTGCCTCCTGCGCTCAGGAGAAGCCTTTTGCACACAGCCTGCCTCCTGCCCTAGGGCTGGGGGTGCAGTCTGTGACCTGATGGGGACCTGCTCAGGGTGGGGCCTCCAAGGGTGTTAGGGGTGGGGCTCAGGGGGATTTTCAGAGAAGAGGAGACAGAGGCTTAGGAAAGGGAACGGGTCTGTTGCCCACATCCCATACCGAGCCAGGACTGGAACCCTGGCCTGGACCTCTGGGTGGGTCATGGAGCAGCCAGGACTGGAACCCTGGCCTGGACCTCTGGGGTGGGTCATGGAGCAGCCAGGACTGGAACCCTGGCCTGGACCTCTGGGGGTGGGTCATGGAGCAGCCGGCGGGCAGAGCCGTGCTGGAAAGAGCCCTCCTGTCTGACATGTGACTTCACAGGGAGACCTCCCTCCTGAACACTGCAGGCCCAGGGTGGCACTGTCAGCAGGGTGCAGCTCCCCAGGCCAGCATCTGAGTGACGCTGGGCACTGGTCACACGCTCCCCACCTCGCCTACACCCAGCCCAGCCTGCCCGGCTTCCATGGTGAGCTCTGGGCTTCAGCCTGCCCGACATCCACCCACCCTCCCGGGCCCAAGGCACACTCAGACCTGCCTTGGCCCGGGCCCGAGTCCAGAGTCGAGGGTTAGGCCATTGTTTTCCAGGAGGACCCTGCAGACCTGCACAGAACTTTGCACCCCTCAGGGCTCTGGTGCAGGAACTGGGGCCCTAGGCTCAGGCATGTGCTGCTGGCCACACTGTGTCTCCTGAAGCTGCCAGCCTGGGCTTGCTGACCTGCTCTGGGGAGCGTCCAGGACGCTGGGTGAGGGAGGCTGGTGACCTGCTCGACTCCGTCCATTCAGCACATAGTTATCGAGCCCCTGCTATGGTCTACGTGCTGTTCCAGGTGCTCCTAATCACCCTGGTGACAAGAACTAGGAGAAAAAAGCAAGGAAAGAGGATCAAGAATGCTGGGATGGCCAGGGAGGAGCTCTGGAGGCCTGCAGTGCAGAGGCAGATGCCTCAGTGATAAGAGCACCGGTCCTCACTGAGCAGGACTCAGCCTACTCCATTGCCCACACAGCAGCCCCTATCCCCTGGTGGAAGGGGGTCCTTCTCCCTGGGGCTTAGGTTCAGAGATACAAGGCAGCATGCTCCAGGGCTGGGGCCCATCCACATCAGGCTGGAGGTGTCCAGGACAGAGCAAGACAGGACCCTCACACTCTGTTCCCCAGACTTCCTCGCATGGGAATGCCTTGGGCCAGGTGAGGAGAAGAAGGGCAAGGACGCGGGAGGCCTCGCTGGGCTCTCGATGCCGGGGCCAACCTGAAACCTGTGGCCCCCTTCGACCTCCTGAGCTGTCCCTCAGGTCACGGGGCCTCTGAGCTAAGGGCCTGTGAGGATGCACAGCCCTGCCCCTCCCTCACACCACCACGATGGGGCAGGAGCCTGCTCTGGCCACATGACGTATGGGGGACAGAGGTCCTCCCCATCCTGCTGCCTCCTCGAAGGACAGACGGCTGACCTCTCCAAGGGCAAGGACCAGCCAGGAGGGCCACCTGCACCAACAGTGCAGGCCGCAGCCCTGGTCCACTCAGGCTCCAGAGGTCACCTATGTGCTCAGGGCCCCACAGCTCCATCTGGACTGGAACCCACACTTCCCTGTCTTCCCACTTTGCCTCATCTTTAGAAATGATAGAAAAGCAAAAAAGAAAAAAGTGCAGAGCTCGAATCCCTAAACCCTAGCGTAATATCTGCCAGCATTTCATAGCCTTTGGGATGTTTTCTATTGTTGTAATCTAGAAGACACAAGTTTACCAAGAAGATAAACAAGCAAGGCCCAACAATTAGTAGTAACAAGATAGCTAACAAAGGTCCTAGGAAGGGCAGAACCAAGTGAGACTCAGGAAGGGCAGAACCAAGTGAGACTCAGGAAAGCGCTTTTAAAGGTTGATCAGGTATAGTTGAGATCAGAACCTCGGTTATATTTATGCAACCGGGCAGCTTGCTCATATATTTTACAAGCATTTTCTTCTATTTGACCTGAGGTGTTAACTCAGGTATTAACTCGGTGTTAATAAACGCAACAGGTTTTATTGATTATAGCGCACATGTCCCCTTGGTCAAGCAATAATTAATCTCATGCTAATCTATCATCCATTATTATATCTGCAAAGGAATCAAGGGAGAGTTTTAATGTATCGAAGTGTCTCCCGTTTTATGAGACAGTGTGTAGAATGAAGAAGTAAAGTTTTGAAGAGTTGCCTCAGGATAGGCAAATTTTCTCCATGGGGTCAGTAAGCCAATGGCAGCCTCAACCCCAGCCAATATAAGGCGGATTGCCTGCTTAGCTCTCAGGTAAGTGATGTTATATAATTGTATACCACAGGGCTTTGCCTGTCTTGTTGTACATTGACCCCTGAACCAAATGTTATCAGTACGCTGGTAACCATTGGGTTCATGATCCCAAATGAGAGACAATCTATTTATGCCTGGTTGAATAGGTGACCACATGGCCATAGGTACCCACTGGGGGTGCAAATCTGTATGGATGGGAGTTGTTAAGGAGGCTGAGTAGGAGGCACTAAGGATGTTAGTCATCTGTTTATTTCCAAAACAATAGCTTTAGGTATTGTAAGGGTTCACAAGTGTAGGCCATGGTGTCTTTCTCAGATGCCTGTGGGGACTCATAAGAAACAGGCTTAATCTTGGACAGGTGTACAAGAAGCCAAGTAAATTTGGTTTTCAAAATTTTATTTAAAAATTAAAAAATTTTAATCTTGATCATAAGATACAACTTCCATAAGCCTTTCATAACCTTTACAATCTTTATATAGGAGTCAGTTAATACTTTAAGAAAACCTTGTTAATTTGACTCAGGGGCCCATATGCTGGTCTTGCTTCAGTGTGCCTTCAACATTAATGATTAATTTATAGAGAAACTGACTTATTTTATCTTCAAAATCACCCCTTACAATCTCATGCACCCACCTCTACCGAGGTAGTCCATGGACCTTGAGGAGTTGAATAGCTTTAATTTCTGTCCCTGTGTTTCAGGAATGCAGTTGATTTTGATTGGCATCTTGTACTGGGCCCAAAGATGGGGTTTTAATTGTTGTCAGTGTTTAAAAATTGAGCAAGACTTGGTGTCCTTTTCAGACCCAGCAGTCAAAGCCCTGTAATTCAATGTCACAAGAATTTTAAAAGCACATACAGAAAGATACACAAATGTAATAACTTTAATTTAAAAAATTAAATATTGGCCAGGTGTGGTGGCTCATGCCTGTAATCCCAGTACTTTGGGAGGTTGAGGCAGGTGGATCACGAGGTCAGGAGTTCAAGACCAGCTTTGCCAATATGGTGAAACCTCATCTCTATCAATAATACAAAAATTAGCTGGGCATGGTGGTGTGCCCCTGTAGTCCCAGCTACTCGGGAGGCTGAGGCAGAAGAATCGCTTGAACCCAAGAGGTAGAGGCTGTAGTGAGCCAAGATCATGCCATTGCACTCCAGCCTGGGCAACAGAGTGAGACTCCGTCTCAAACAAAAACAAAAACAAAAAATCATCCTTTTCCTAAGCAAACCAAATCTAATAATAATGGCATAGGAATTATTTCAATAAAATGTTATATCTGTTAGGTCATTTACCAAAAGGCAAAAGAAAAGACCGTCTGCAGTGCACAGAATATTATGTTGGAAGAAAACGTTTCCTTAGACCTTTAAGAAAACATGCCTTTTAAAATGGGAGAAAAAGCCAAAACATGGTGACATGCAATAAAAGTTGAACTTTCAGTTAAAAAAATTAAAATCTGTTATAATTTATTAAGAGTAAATCAACCCGTTAAGAAAATTTCATTGTTCTAACCAATAATTTAGTGCATAAATTTTTTTTACATCAAGCCCAATCTCTAGGAAGAGCAATATAATTTCCCTTTACTTATAAACAACTTGATCATATAAAATTTTTTGGTTTTTTTAAAAAATAAATCCTCTTACTAAGACTTATACAGACCATTCATCACATGCCTGGACTTTGTCTTTTGTACTGAACATCCTCTTTCTTAAAAAATCAGTCATGGCCGGGCGTGGTGGCTCAAGCCTGAAATCTCAGCACTTTGGGAGGCCAAGACGGGCGGATCACGAGGTCAGGAGATCGAGACTATCCTGGCTAACATGGTGAAACCCCGTCTCTACTAAAAAAAAATACAAAAAACTAGCCGGGCGAGGTGGCGGGTGCCTGTAGTCCCAACTCGGGAGGCTGAGGCAGGAGAATGGCGTAAACCCGGGAGGTGGAGCTTGCAGTGAGCTGAGATCCGGCCCCCGCACTCCAGCCTGGGTGACAGAGTGAGACTCTGTCTCAAAAAAAAAAAAAAAAAAAAAAAATCAGTCATTTTATTTTAGGACTAAACTTACCATACAAGATTTCTTTCTCATATAAAATTATTTCTCTTTAAGCTTTCTTATCACAAAAAATACCTCTTTATTTTTATAACTTTCTTTACATCTCTCTTATTTCCTGGTTCCTTTACCTTGTTTTATATATAACCTTTACATAAGCTTTAAATTAGATAAAACTTGCTCACCTTTTTTTAAAAAAGACACACCTTTTTTTTTTTTTTTTAGCAAGAATGAATGTTTTCCTATAATATATTTTTATTGGAAAATACCTAAATAGTGAAATATCTATTATTTAATATAACTTTCTATTCTAAATTATGACAATTTTTTCTACAAGTATGTATCCCATACGTTTACTTAATTACCTGAATTGTTTACCTAGATTGTTTATGAAAACTGTGATAGTCATGATTTAAAGTTATGAAACCATCATTGCAAAATTATAACTGAGATAGGGAAAAAAGATTTGACCTAACTGACTCCATCTTGCCTCTAACCTCCAGGCTGTCCTTGTTCATTCCTGGACTTTGGGAGGAACTCAGTTTATAGTTTAGCTTTGAAACAAACATGATAACAGCCCTTTCCCAAAACAAACTTCCTTACTGCCTGTGCACTAGAATGGCTAAAGCCACAGGATTAGAAGTTATGATAATCTTACTAAATTCAAGATGCAGATATAGTCATTAAATCAATATCAATGACTTATTTATTAAAGATTGCACAAGCAAAGATCATTGTGTTTTAGGCTGGGTTTGTAGTTTTGTAAACCCTCTGCCAAATTTTGACAACTTATAGTATTTGGCAGGGGTAAGTATGAAATTGCTTATTAAATAATTGCAAACAAAACTGTATGCTGGCAATTCTTAAGACATTTCTAATATTACTTTACCAATATTTTTAAAGTGAGTTCATTTATTAACAATTTTACTTAAGTTATGCAAATTTGAAAAAGCATTTGACTAGTCTTTCCTTTTTTCCTGATAAAGTATTTAAGTGCTTTTATTTCACTTTGAGCCAATTAATTACAGCTCTTTTATATATTTTTCATGGTGAAACACTGTGTACACAACACATAAATACATAGACATATTAGGCATGCTGATAGAAGTACATCTTATAGATTCACAAAAACCTTTTTTTTTCATATCTTAGACTTTCAGATTCTTGATAACCTGTTTCACAACGCTAGGCAGTTCTCAGCTAAATAGCCTTAAATTTGCATATTAAAGGACATAACTCAGGTGAAAGTCAAATAGCAAAATTTATATTATCAGGTATAGAGAGAAAATGTTTGGTGGTGCTAGAGAAAGATTAAAGATGGATGCCAACTCAATAATAAAATTACAGAAATGTATCATTGGATTATATAAGAAGACCAATTTTATTTAGATAGAGACTACCTGTTTTTCTTTTTTTAACCAGATCTCTGAGCTCTGGGTAGAGCCCACACTGAATCCTGAGTCTTCAAACAGGGTGAATTACTATGAGGCTAGACAACGTGATGCTTTTACAGTGCACTTAAAAAATAGTTTAAAACAAAAACATTTCTAAGTGTCTAAACTACGCTCTTCCTTAAAAACCCCAGAGTAGCCTCTGTTGCAGTAACTATTTTAGTCAATCAGGTAATAACAGAATTCAGTCAACCGAGAAGAAAAAAACTTTTGCTAAAAAAAAAAAAAAAAAAAAAAAAAAAAAAAAAAAAAGGCAAGGTCTTAGAGGAGAAAAACAACCAAAAAACAAACACATGAAGACCTTTCAAATACAAACATACACATATGCACGCGCACACACACGCACACACGTATGTCTTGGATGTTAGCCTTTTAATTAAACTGACTTTTAACCATTGAGCTCCTTTTATAATAATCCTTTTAAATCTCATTACCATATTTTTCTTTTGAGACGGAGTCTCACTGTGTCGCCCAGGCTGCAGTGCAATGGCCGGGTCTCAGCTCACTGCAAGCTCCACCTCCCGGGTTTACGCCATTCTCCTGCCTCAGCCTCCCGAGTAGCTGGGACTATAGGTGCCCGCCACCTTGCCCGGCTAGTTTTTTTGTTTTGTATTTTTTAGTGGAGACGGGGTTTCACCATGTTAGCCAGGATAGTCTCGATCTCCTGACCTCGTGATCCGCCCGTCTCGGCCTCCCAAAGTGCTGGGATTACAGGCTTGAGCCACCACCCCCGGCCTCGTTACCGGATTTTAGTCAGAAAAAATTGCTGTTATTTCAGAGGTACCAAGTGTCAAACCAGAAAGGACTTGATTTAGGAACCAAACCCACCAAACCCAGGCTCTCACGGTGAAAAGAAAGCAGAGCCTTAGCTGTGGAACTGCAGCATTCGGCAACAGCCAATGCTTTCAGCTAGCAAAAAGGTGGCCTTGTTCTGTAAATAAAACCCCTTTAGTAGTCAAAATCAAAAATCTTTCCTTTTTTTCTCCTTTTGCTGGCTGTTTTTCTCCCCTAACCATACCACCTTTTGTGTATGTGTGTGGAGGGGGGCGGGGGGTGGAATTTAGTCACTTCAGAGGCCTTGTTCCCCATAATTTGAAACTTCCCTTCAAATTTGATCAAGTTGGATAGAGTTGATCAAACCCAATGGACAAAAGACTGAAACAACAAGAAAAACAGAAACGAACATCAAAAATAAAAAAAATAAAAAACTTAAGCAAAACAAACACTGACACAACTTATGTGATCACTGAACACTCTAACGGTAAAAAGAAATTAAGACCAGCTGGTTGTTAACTTTAACTTTAGCCAAGACAAACCCCAATTCAGTTACTTACCCAGGGAGGGGTCTCAGGCTGAAGACTGCTCTCTACCATCCAAGAAGTGGGAAAAAACTCATCTTCCCTGTTGGAAGTGAGCTCAAATTCCATAAAGGAGTTACCTGCCTTCCATCGTCATGGAAGCAGAAAAAATTCCCTTCCTTGTTGGAAGCAAGTAAAACTCCAAAACAAAGGAGTTGTACACCAAAATAAACTTTAGATCTTGACCAGATTTTGGGAGAGCAGGGATTCTCTGGAGGGGCAGTTCGCAGACCTCAGCAAATTGTCCTATTGATTTGAGCAATAAATTAGTTCATGATGGTACCAAGCATCGACAGAAGATTTGTCAAAGCTCAGGGGCACCTCCACTCAGAATCTCCCCGTGGTTACCAAATGTGAACCCAGAAAATTTGAGACAGGCCCCAGTTAATTTAGAAAGTTTAATTTGCCAAGGTTGAGGACACACGCCCATGACACAGACTCAGGAGGTCCTGACAACATGTGCCCAAGGTGGTCAGAGCACAGTTTGGTTTCATACATTCTAGGGAATCATGCTGGTTCCGTCTGGAAAGGCGGGACAACTCAAAGCAGGGAAGGGGTTCCGGGTCACAGGTAGGTGAGAGGCAAACAGTGCATTCTTTTGAGTTTCTGATTGGCCTTTCCAAAGGAGGTAATCAGATGTGCATTTATCTCAGTGAGCAGAGGGATGACTATGAGTACAATGGGAGGCAGGTTTGCCCTGAGCAGTTCCCAGCTTGAATTTTCCCTCTACCTTAGTGATTTTGGGGGCCCAAGATATTTTCCTTCCACAAAGACATAGAAGAAATTATGTTATTTCAGATAAAGGCAAAATTATGAAATGCATCGTAATGTTTTGGAATACAGACCTGTCCCTGTGTCTCAAGAAAGCAGTTTACTTTGTCCCCTTTGCCCAGATCTAAAGACAAGCCTTCAGTTAACTTGAGTTTTTGTCAGATACTGGTAGGAGTCAGTGCCATCTTCAGATATGTGTGTCCAGAAGTCAAAGTCCTACAACAGGTTATTAACTAAGCAAAAGGATTGGTTAATAACTCCTGGTAAGGACAGCTTCAAGGGGGCTGAGGGAATCCTTTAACTGATTTTCTTCCAATATATAATTGTTAGGCTGGAGGTGGTGATACTGGACTTCATGGTCTGCTAGAAAGCTCTAAAAAGATTCTATGACCTTGCAGAGATTAATTTCTATAGGTTTAGTAAGCCCCAGCAATAAGACTAAATCAGAGTCTAAATTTAGGATTTTGATTTTGAGGATATTTCTCCAAGATGTAAAAAGGCTCAAAACATTTTATCAACATAAAATCACAGGTCATTATAATAGTTATTCACTTAACCAAGAGTAATAATCAAAAATACTTTAATAAGCAATAGAGAAAGGTCATATGGATGTAAAAACCTTAACCCTTTTAACTTTCAGTTTTTTTGTAATCACAAAGCTAATAAAGACAGCATAGGAATTATCTTGAAAAAACATAAAATCTTGTTTTTTTTTTTTTTTTTTTTTTAAGCCAGCTGATAAAAAGGCAGAGAAAACCTTCTGCAGTGAGACTGCTTCTCCTTATGGGAAGCCCATTTAGATAACCTGGAAGACAAACTTGAGGAAAGAAGTGCTTGATGGCACGGAACAGTGTTTAAGGTTATGGGCATATGTGGGGAATAGCGTGAGAAGTTTTCTGATTACACTGAAAATTTAGACGCAGCAAGAAAAGTCAAGAATATAAAATCAAGTTATACTAGAAGAAAACATTACTTTTATAGAGCTTTAAGATAAAACGTTAGCATCAGGCCATTCCAACAGTTAAAACTGGAGGAAAAAAGGGATGCAGGAGCTGACCAAAAACGCTGAAGTAGAGGGTTGTCTTCTCGGGCCTGCTCAAGGGGGAAAAAGCTGAAAGCAGTAAGACAGAACCAATGGAATGTCTAAAATATGGATCTGAGAAGTTTAGAAGAGAAACAGGGTATAAAATCGGAAGTAAAATTTCTTGTAACTTCATTAAGAGCAAATCAGTACCTCAAGACAACTTCGTTTTAACATAGGGGACCAATTTCTAGAAAGACTGTTATAAATGGCTTCCTTTCAATTATAACCAACTTACTCATATACAAAACTCCTTTCATAAATTTCCCTTCGTGAACTTTATCCCAGTGTACACAGACCATCTGAAACATGCTTGAACTTTCTGCCTTGCCCTAACCTTCCCTCTTTCTGAAATAATCATTTAGTCATTATTCATGACTAATGGCTAAAAGTCATAGTCGTATTAATGACTAATGACTAATAATCATTAGTCATTTTACTTTAGGACAAAAATTTACCACACAAGATCCTTTTGCATACGTTATTTGCTATTCTTTATAATCTTCCTTACCAAAAATACATCTTCATATCTATCACTTTTATTCACATCTCTCGCTCCCCTACTTACTGGCTCCTTTCTACCTTGTTTCATAAGTAACTATTTTCAAGTTCATCATTTTAATTAATCTTTAGATAACTTCTGAATTAGACAAAATTATTTTTCTTCTCAACAAGACTAGTTCCTGGGAGCCTTTTGGCCTCAAATGCGGCTCAGAGACATGCTGAATTAAATAACCCAAAGAAAGAAAATCACCAGGAGAAGGATTTCAGAGCATGCAAGCTCAGGACAACAGGCATCACTAGTGAGGCACAGAGAGCAAATATGCAGCCAATGAAGGGGACGAGGGGGACCCTGCAGTACATGCTGGCAAACGTCCCTCTCGGCCTTAAATGTGCTGTCCACTGGGGAGGCACTGCAGCCCCGGGACCCGAAAGGCTGAGGAGCCCCATGCAACAGGATGGTGGCTGACCTGGAGGATCCCCGGCTCCAGGCTCCCCAGCAGACAGAACCCAAAGGACCCCACACCTCTCGGTGAGGTCCACTAACCCCCAGTCCCTAGGGGAACATAAAGGAGCATGAGCATCCCTGTGTGTCCCAGGGCTTGGAAGGCTGAGCACATTGCATACGGGAAACCAGAGCGGGAAGGGACGGGACAGCTAAGGGCACTCAATCATCTGTGAGTGGGAAAACTGAGTAAGCAAGAGAGCCAGCACTGTTAGCCAGCTGTTAGTGCTTTATAGATGAGACCCTTCCACAATCCTAGAAACATGTTTCCCACAGCATACACTTTTCTTAATCGGAAATGAGCCAGACATCCAACAAGCAATTCAAGGAAAGCTGTGGACCAAAGTTTTGGTAAAGTAGTCTTTATGGAAGTTTGGCTTTTTAAAAAACACCTCTTCATCATTTTTTCTTCCATTTTAAGTGAGTTTTTAATGCATACATTTTAGCCAGAACTGGCTGAACTGTAAAATAAAAGACAATCTCCAAGGAGCCTTGAATTAGTAATACCTAAAACAGTGAGTCTCACCTCAACACCACGAGATAAGCAGAGTTGCCGCTCGGCAGCAGAATAGTAACAGCAGATCCAAAGCAGGCAGAAAAGAACAGAGAGAAACACAAAAAGAGCATCAGAAGCCACCACTGGAAGGTGGAAACTTTGGGCCAGCCATTCGGGGCTGCCCAAGCCCGCAGTACAGCAAAGCAATGAGCTGGCAAATGATGAGAAGTAGAGCTTTCCCATCCCCAGCAGAGAGCACAAGGTGGATTGGTTCAGATCACATACTGACAAACATCTTGCAAAGAGACTTCCACTGTTCCAGATACACCACAGGGCGTCTAATCTTGTGGGCCGAGCCTCTAACCTGAGTTTCTAGGGGAGTATCCTTGTCTAAGCGTGACATAGGATGCCAAGAGGGACCTCATTTACCAGAGGTGGCCAACTGGTGCTGCAGACAAAATGTCCCCAGCATATGGTCTCATCTTATGGTCCCTTAGTGCATCGCCAGAAAGATGTTGCTGGAAGAGGGTTTTCCGGTCTAGCACAGGAAGGAATTCAGGTGAGTCGCAGAGTGCAGTGAGAAGAGTTCGTTTATTGAAAGCTACTCAGATGCAGAGTAGGGCATCCTCAGAAAGCAAGAGGAGGAACACACTGTCCTTGTTTTAAACTCCTCTCATGTAAGGGTCTAATCTACGTAAAAGCTAAGCTAAGTTACGTCTATGTGTGGGTGGGTTGACAGCATGACAAAACTTATTACTTTGTTGATTTAAAGTAAACTATCCTTGGGATTTTAGTGAGTAAGTACATCAAAGCATGACTCTAATTATTATTTTTTGTCGGTTTGTTTTTGTTTTTGTTTTTATTTTGAGATGGAGTCTCGCTCTGTCACCGAGGCTGGAGTGCAGTGGCGCAATTTCAGCTCACTACAAGCTCCGCCTCCCGGGTTCACGCCATTCTCCTGCCTCAGCCTCCCGCATGACTCTAATTATTTTAAGAGCACATATTGTCATGAGATATTGGTGCATCGGGACATTTTGTTGCGTAGGAGTTTGTCTTTGCAGGCATTACTAAACTCCCTCCTTAGCTGTCAACAGCTGTGCCCATGGGCTGTGACTGGCAAAGAATGTGCCTTGCTAGTTTTAAAATGGAACTGGCTTGAAAATGGTGTCACCCTGGCTCTCCTACACTCCTGGTTCTCTAATAATCCCATCAAAAGCAATGTACAAATTCAATGTGATCCCTATCAATATTTCAGTGGTATTTCTCACAGAAATAGAAAAAAAAGATCTGGCTGGGCACATTGGCTCATGCCTGTAATCCCAACAATTTGAGAAGCAGAGGTGGGTGGGTCACCTGAGATCAGGAGTTCGAGACCAGCCTGGTCAACATGGTGAAATCCCGTCTCTACTAAAAATACAAAAGTTAGCTGGGCGTCGTGGCACACGCCTGTAGTCTCAAGCTATTCGGGAGGTTGAGGTGGTAGAATCCCTTGAACCAGGGAAGCGGAGGTTGCAGTAAGCTAAGATTGTGCCACTGCATTCCAGCCTGGACAACAAAGCAAGACTCCATCCCTCCCCCCAAAAAAAGAGAGAAAAGAAAAAAAATCCAAAATCGGCATGGAACCACAAAAAAACCAAAACAGCCAAGGCAATTTTGTAAAAGAAAACAAAGGTAGAGGCATCATACTTCTGGATTTGAAACAATGTTATAAAGGTGTATGATATGGTTTGCCCTGCCTTTCTCCAGCAAAGACAGACTGTGAGGTCTACTTGGCTAATTTCCAAGCAGCCACATGCCCTGCAGACATGAACTTCTAGCAGGGAGCTCAGAGGCCTGCTTGGCTTTGGCTGGGCTCTGAACACACAGCAGCCCTTGAAGGCCTCTCCCATTGCCTCTGCTGTGGAAGCCACAGGCTCCCCTAATGTCCTCCTGCCCCCTGCTCTGGAATATACTCTCACCCTTTCTGGGTGAGAGACTTTGCTGGGCTGCTTCTCCTCTTGGTAGAATGGTTCTCTGATATCAAGACATGAGAGGCATTTCTGGTTTGAAGGCTATCTGATGCTCTTTCCTGGCAAGGAGGTCATAAGCTGCTATTGTCTTCCAGAAGCATTTGAGGAGCACCTGCAACACACCAGAGGTCCCTGCTGGGTGGCAATGCTGGCTTCTGCCAAGGGTTCCCAGGTGGCAAGTGTCCTGATAGCAGATATTCCTAACCACAGCTCGACGACTGGCTCAGGAGGCCTGCGTGAAGCTGCATGCACCACCTCTTGCAAATACGTTCATGCTTCTATTGGCTCATGGACCCATTTGAATTCAGAATAGCAAGGGCAGTGTATTCCTCAATGGTGAATGTTGTGTCTCTAAATCTCTCATAGGTCCACGTAGCTCTGCTTCTTGTTTAGCAAAGGGCTCAGTAAGAGATAATACTTTGGTTCTCTCTGTTTGAGGGACATTCGTGGTTATACTGGCACAGGCATTCCAGAGAAGTCCCCAGACCCGACTGGGCCTTGCATTTGATCAGGTTCTGTTGGGTGTTTGGTTGAAAACAGCCCAGTGCTTCTCTGAGCAGGCCATCAGCATGACAGCATCCACATCTCTACTAACTCACTCTCATGGTTAGCTAGTCCAAGTCTCCCCACTCCTCGTGCCAGCAAATTCAAATATGCCTATGCCAAATGGTACAAGTTTACCAAACCACATTCTCCTAAAGTTATGCCTGGCTGGACTGCAATAGTGGGTGGAAAAGAAGGAAATGTGCCTTTAGACCAATGGAGTGTATTAGGGCATCCCACCTGCAACCCTTACCTCCAGCTTGTTGCGTTACCTGGACGGTCGTTACCATATCAGGTATAGCTGAAGAAATGCGGCAGACTGCACTGTTGAACCCTGCACATCTGTTGTCAGCCTCCACAAATAATCTCTCAGACAGGACGGTTAAAAATAAAATCAAGGTCAGGTGGATTGGCTCATGTCTGTAATCTCTACACTTTGGGAGGCTGAGGCGGATGGATCATTTGAGGTCAGGAGTTCAAGACCAGCCTGGCCAACATGGTGAAACCCTATCTCTACTAAAAATACTAAAATTAGCCAGGCGTGGTGGTTTGTACCTGTAATCCCAGCTACTTGGGAAGCTGAGGCAGGAAAACCACTTGGACCTGGGAGGCAGAGGTTGCAGTGAGCGGAGGTCATGCCACTGTCCTCCAGCTTTGGTGAAAGAACAAGACTCTGTCTAAAAAAAAAAAAAATCAGTGGAATCAATTCCTCCACTTCAGCCTTTTCTTTAAGAGTAGCGAGGTCTGGTGGCCCTCCTAAAGTTCTGCAGGGCTCAGTGTTGATTACAGAGGAAAGTCTGGACCATACAGAACATTCCAAAGTAGCATTCATGAATTAACCACACAGGAAAGACTTTGTTGATATTCCTTGAAAAACTACTCCCAGGATCCAGTGTAAGGAGCCTTTATGGCATCATATATGAACCATATAACTTCTGGGTCATTGCCATGGTATTTGTAAATTGTCATGGTCCTTGTGTGAGTGTCTTATGACAATGTATTATAATTAGCATATAATGAGCAATGAGGGCAACTAGAAGTCACTTTTGTCACCATCTTGGTCCTAGCTGGTTTGGGCCAGTTTCTTTGTTACGTCCTGTTTTGATCACAGGGTCATGATCAAGGCTCGGAAAACAAGTCCTGCTGATATCATACCTCACAACTATTTTGGGATTGGTCAGCAACTCAAATATTGCCTTCTGTTAAGCAATGTCTGTTAAACAGCAAAATGAATGAGAGACATAAATAGAGAGATAACAGGAAAATACAAATATCCACTAGCCACATCAAACATGTCAAACCATATCAAGTGCTCAACCTCACTCATAATTTTAAAATGCAAATTAAAAATACACCTGGATACTATTTTCATTTTCATCTGTCAGACTGGTGAAAATCCAAAGAGTGAATAAGAGGATATTCTTTCTGACACTGCCATGAAAATAAGCAGTCACTCCTTAATGACAAAATTCTCCAAAGACCAGATAGAGCAACTGGGCAATACTCATATAAACTGCAAATATATTTAACTTTTGTCCTTTGGTCTCATTTCTGGGAAGTTGTGGTATAATGATATATGTAAGGAATGACATTAGGGACAATTGCAGTGTTGTGTATATGAAAGTTCACTTCATATATTGAGTTATTCTGGTCATACCCAACTAAGTCAAGGCTGAGGGCCAGAGGAAAACCACTCAGGCAGATAGCACCTGCTCCAAGAACCATCTGCAAGCCCATGTGCTGAAACGCTTGCTGCAACTTTACAATCAGGTGTACCTCACAGCTGCTGGAATGACCTGCCATGACTCAAAGACAAGGTCTACCTACTGTGTCACTCACCCATCAGAGCCTGCCAGCTCCCCAAACCTCTACCAGTGCCCACAAGTTTTCTTTCTAAACAATAGGTAACATTTCTTAAATAAAACTTTCAACCTTCTCTTTGTTCGTCAGACACACCAAACACATTTCTGGTGTGTGTATGCCCAGAATTACAATTCTGTGATTCCCAAATAACATGTTTAGAGATTCATCCTATAATGTGTTTGACTTTGACATGTGAGATGTAAAAACACTGTGAACAACACCAATGTTCATTCAAGGAGGCTATTTAAATTAGTTATGATATATCAAGGCCATGGAATATGATGCAACTTGTATTAGTCCTTTCTCCCATTGCTATAAAGAAATACCTCAGGCTGGGCAATTTATAAAGAAAAGAGGTTTAATTGTCTCACAGTTCCACAGGCTGTGCAGGAAGCATGGTCCTGGCTTCTGAGGAGGCCTCAGGAAACTTACAATCATGACGGAAGGCAAAGGGGAAGCGGGCACCTCTTACGTGGCCTGAGCGGGAGGAAGAGAGGGAGTTGCCCACACACTTTTAAAAACACAGATCTCGTGAGAACTCTATCACAAGAACAGCATCAAAGGGATGGTGCTAAACCATTCATGAAGGACCACCCCCATGATCCAATCACCTCCCACCAGGCCTCACCCCCAACACTGGGGATTACAATTCAACATGAGATTTCAGTGGGGACACAGATCCAAACCATATCACAACTGTAAAAAAAAATTAAAAAAAAAATAAGAAGAAGAAAGAAAAGAAAGGAAAAGAATGTGAAAGTCCTGCTCCTTCCTGTGTTAACAGAGGGTCTCTACACAGAGGGTTGAGGGGAAAAAGGAGGGTGAAGAACAACACCTGTGGATTGCCCTTTGGGGTCTACTCAGATTCGCCCAATTTCCCTTAAAACTAGTATTTAGGGTTTCTTTTGAATAAACATAGAAATTGACCCACCCTAGCTTAAAACTTGGGAAAGTTACATTTGTCTTATCTGAGTTCCTTTCTCAGGAAACCAACCGTGGGGCCTTCCAGACAGCATCAAGGCACTGAAACTCAGCAGGTTCTTGAGGCCAGACCCCTCACCAGTCATGAAGCCTAGCTGCCTCCTCACTCTCCCTAATTTCTGTTTTCCCGCACAGGGTGACATTTCTTCCCTGCTCTAGAAACTCCTAATTTTAGTGGGCTGAGGAGAGGGATTTGTGACTGAGCACCCGTCTCCGGGCTGTAGCACTTGAATAAGGCTTTCTTCTCTGGCACTGCTCTTGGTGATTGGCTCCAGTTCTTGGTCTTCTTGGAGGAAAGAATTCAGACAAGAGATGCACAGCAAGAGGTAAAGGGTTAAGTAACCTTTATTTAAAGAGTCAGGAGCTCAGAGAGACAAGACAAAATCTGCCACTCAGGAGATAGAGCCAAAAGCTAGTGACTTACGAGGAATTCTTTTCTTTCTTTCTTTTTTTTTTTCTTTTTTATTTTTTTGAGACGAAGTCTCTCTCTGTCACCCAGGCTGAAGTGCAGTGGTGCAATCTCAGCTCGCTGCAAGCTGTGTCTTCCGGGTTCACGCCATTCTCCTGCCTCAGCCTCCCGAGTAGCTGGGACTACAGGTGCCAGGAGGAATTCTTATTGGAGCTTTTAGTGAAGGAAAACAGTACAGCCTGAAAGAGGAACAGGGTGGGCTGCTCAAAAGAATGAGTCCGGCCCTACTCACGCTGGGAGACCCTGTTGATGAGAGTTTTACAGGATTATTCATGAAGGGCCCGGGTAGGGGCCTTACTAGTAAGCAAGTTTTGCGAAGTCCTCTGGGCACTCATGCGCCGTGACCTCACACACGAGTGCACCGGCGTGTTTCATTGGAATCCAAAATCTCTCCCCAGGGGTGTGTCTCTTTGGTATTATAATGAGCGCGAGTTATTAGAGGTGCGCCCGTGCTCTTCAGCGGAGAAAATCCCCTACCCGGCCACTGGCCACTTTCTCTGGAGTGTGGGGTCCCCAAGGAGACGGCCCTGGGGCTCCGGTGCTGCGTTTCCCAGGGCTCCCGCGCCCGCTCCTGCCTGGCTGCCGGCCGCTCCAACACCAGCACAAGGCGGGACTCAGAACAGGCACTCAGGGCCGCCAGTGGCCGCGAGGTGCTGAGAGGGGGCTCCAAGAACCCCGACAGGCCCCGGCGGGTGGGACGCGGGCGCCCTGGGGTCGGCGGGGCTCCCCCTACCGGCCAGACCCGGGGAGCGGCGCGCGGAGGCTGCGAAGGTTCCGGAAGGGCCGGGAGGGGGCGTCGCGCGCTGACTCTCACAGGGCACCGCTGGGGACGATGGCGCTGCTCGCCTTGCTCCTGGTCGTGGCCCTACCGCGGGTGTGGACAGACTTCAACCTGACTGCGAGACAAGAAGATCCGGAGGACACCCCGCAGACGGGTGAGCCGGGCCGGCTCCGACAGCCACGGGCCGAGAGCACGGGGCCGGCGGCGTCTGCCCAGCACCGCGTGGCCGCCGCCCCCACTAGGCCGCGAGAACAGGGCGTTCAGGGGGCCCGCGGCGCCTGGAAGCCTCTGGGGAGCCTCGCCTCGTGCGGCTTCCCCAGGGCGGCGGGGCAGCCCGAGCCCGGCCCTTCCCCAGCCGTGGCCCTGCTCCGCCGCGTCCCTGGGAGCCCTCAGGCTGGAGGCCCCGGCGGCCTGGCCTCAGCGGGCTTCACGGGCTGAGAACAGTTCGAACCGCGGGAGGAGGGCGGGCTCCTCCTGCAGAGCTAGGCCAGGCCCAACCCAGACCCAAGGGAGGACTCCTTTGAGGGAGCCGGGGTGCAGGACCTGGGAGGTGGGTGGACCTGGAAGGTGGGCGGGAGGGCACGTGGCAGCAGACCCAAGCCCCGGGGTCGCTTCCGCAGCCGTCGGCCGGAAGATGCCAGGGCCCATGGGTGCAGCGTGGCCGTGCCAGGGGTCAGGGTGCCGCGACCGAGTGGGGGTGCGCTGTGCGCTCATGTTGTGCGCTTGGATGTGGGAGGATGGGGGAGCCCCCAGGAGAGAAGACAAATCGCTCAGGCTGTAAAGAAGGCCGAGGGCTGGGCAGTTTATAAAGAAGAGAGGTGTAATTGGCTCACAGTACCACAGGCTGTCCAGGAAGCATGGTGCTGGCTTCTGGGGAGGCCTCAGGACACTTAAAATCATGGGGGAAGGCGAAGGGGAAGCGGGCAGCTCCTATGTGGCCTGAGACCCTTCCTGCTTTCTCCCCATGAGGCTCACTCAGAGTCATGTGGCCCCAGCCACTGCTCAGGGGCAGAAAGATGGGGACCCGCTGAGTTTGTGCTGGCTCGGATGCTGGCTGTGTTCCTCAGATAGGCACGGATAACTGGAACATTCTACTTTTTTTTCTATTCCTCCTTTCAGACGAGGGTGACGATAGAGTGTGGTGTCACGTTTGTGAGAGAGAAAACAGTTTTGAGTGCCAGAACCCGAGGAGGTGCCAATGGTCAGAGCCATACTGCGTTATAGCGGCTGTGAGTGAGTATCTTCACTCTTGTTGGAGACCAACAGGCAGGTGAATAGAGGGCTTTCAGGAATCAGGGCTGTCTAGTTTTCCTCAATAGGGAATAACTAATAGAAAGTAGCTTTTTTTTGAGATGGAGTCAGGCTGGAGTGCAGTGGCGTGATCTCAGCCCCCTGCAACCTCGCCTCCCTGGTTCAAGTGATTCTCCTGCCTCAGCCTGCTGAGTAGCTGGGATTATGGACGTGCACCACCACACCGGCTAATTTTTTATTTTTAGTAGAGGCTGGGTTTCATCATGTTGGTCAGGCTGGTCTCAAACTCCTGACCTCAGGTGATCCACCCACCCTCAGCCCCCTGAAGTGCTGGGATTACAGGTGTGAGCCACTGCACCCTGCCTTTTTTTGTCCTTTAAAATGTGAAGAGCAAAGTCCTGGGAGGCCAGGGAGAGGTGAAGGGGGAGTGGGGTGGGGTTCAGTCCGTAAGAACTGTGCCAGTGTAAGGCAGTGCGTGCTACAGTGGGTCCAGATAAAATATTGGGAGGTAGGAAGAAAATCTGGGTTTCATGTCATCCATTTTTAAATGAAAAATTAAGCTTTAATAATGTTACATGTGCCACTGAGAACAGTGTCTGTGTCACTCTTACAAGAGATGCACAAAACCAAGGTGTACAGCCTTCAAGTGTGTTCTCAAAGAAGGGTGCATGCCTTAAAAACTGGAGACCGCTGCTGTGTCATCTGTGATTCCCCTGAAAACCTTTGGGTACATGAAGCCCTCCCCGAGGGGAATCTGGACACCCAGCACATTCTGCCCACGGGGCGATCTTCAGGGCTGGTGAATTCTGATTCCAGCCAGCAGTTGCTCTCCAGCCCTTCAGTATCCACGAAGTTGGTGGGGCGCCGAGGTGGTGCTTCAGACTCAGTGTAGCCAACATTGACTTTTTAACTTAATATGGCAAAATGATTTGTACAGTGAAGTATAAGATGAAGTGTGGTCATGCGACAAGTCTCCCAGCTCAGAGCCGAGCCAGGCCCACCGAGAGGCCAGCTGCATGCCCTGGTTGATGGCCAGAATGGCTGGCAGTCCTGTGTCTGTCTGTGGTCACAAAGGCCTGAGCCAACCCTGTGTTTGAGAAGTTGAGACCTGTGTGTTCCCAAACAGCGACCCCTAGACCCACATTCCCAGTGCCTGTGGACAGGCCATACCACGCAGAAGCCAGCCCTTCCCCGAAGCAGCATTCAACACACAGGCCGAGCCCTCGTCCTCCCAACCCCCACTTGGTGCCCCAATTGAGTGTGCACCTTTGAACAGGGCCACCAGGGGTAAGGCTTTGACCCAGACAGAAAGGCCTCAGTGTCAGGCGTTGGAAATGCATGATTGCCTTCTCTTGGTCTTTATTTCCTATTAGAAATATTTCCACGTTTTTTCATAATTTCGAAGCAGTGCTCCGCTAGTTGTGCAGCGATTGAGATACCCAAGCCAGAGGAGAAGCCGTTTCTCCTGGAAGAGCCCCTGCCCTTCTTTTACCTCAAGTGTTGTAAAACTCGCTACTGCAATTTAGAGGGGCCGTCTATCAACACCTCATTGTTCAAAGAATATGCTGGGAGTGTGGGTGAGAGCTGTGGTGGACTGGGGCTGGCCGTGCTCCTGCTGCTGGTCTCCATTGCAGCTGGCCTTAGCCTGCCTTGAGCCATGGGACTGCCACGGACTGAGCCTTCTGAAGCATGGACTCGCTCCAGACTATTGTCACCTGTTGCATTAAACTTGTTTTCTGTTGATTACCTCTTGGTGTGACTTCGCAGGGTCTTGGGATGGGAGAGTGGGGATCAGGTGAAGTTGGCTCTTAACCCTCAGGGGTTCTTCAGCTCACAGTGAGAGGAAGTCCAGATCTCCTGAGTAGTGATTTTGGTGACAAGGTTTTCTGTTTGAAATCAAACGTTGTAACTCATTTATTGCTGACGGCCACTCTTTTCCTTGACTCCCCTCTGCCTCTGAGGGCTTCAGTATTGATGGGGAGGGAGGCCAAAGCACCACTCATGGAGAGTATGTGCCCAGATGCTTCTGACCTTTCAGGTGACACAGAAACACTGGGGGAGTCTGAATGATTGGGGTGAAGACATCCCTGGAGTGCAGGACTCCTCAGCATGGGGGACAGTGGGGCACACGTTAGGGCTGCCCCCATTCCAGTGGTGGAGGCACTATGGATGGCTGCTTTTCCTCAACCTTTCCTACCAGATTCCAGGAGGCAGAAGATAATGAATTCTGTTGAAGAAACTTAGACTTCACCCACCAGCTGGCACAGATGCATGGATTCATAAATTCCCACGCGTGTGTGTTCAACATCTGAAACTTGGGCCCAGTAGAGAGCATCAGGGTAAATGGCCTTCATTTCTCTATCAAGATGCAGCCATCCACGGAGAGCTGAGAAATCAGACTCAGAGTTCCACCCAAAACAAATACAAGGAGACTTCAAAAGTTCACAGAAAAATTGAACTAAAAGATAACAATTAAAAAATAGGTTTTATTTCTCAGCATGCGCTCCATCAAGCTTGAGATGGTTTTGTAAGTGATGGTAGCAGCCATTCAGTTCATCCCTAAAGAACTGGGCTCCCTGGGAATTTAACCATGCCACTTCAGTCTTTGTTACGTTATTAACTGAAGAAAAGTGGGTGGACTTTAAAGATTGTTTAAAGTTATAAAACAGAAGTAACCAAATCAGGCCTGGAAGGTGTATGCCTAGTGATTTCTCATTGAAACTCTCACAAAACTGGCCTTGTCTGATGAGAGGAATGAGCAGGAGCATTGTCATGATGGAGAAGGGCTCTCTGGTGAAGCTCTCCAGAGTGGTGATTTCCTGGGTGTTTTCCTGCTAAATCATTGACTTTATACACTCTCATAAGATGTTACTGTTCTTTGGCTCTCCAGAAAGTCAATAAGCAAGATGCCTTGAGCATCCACAAAACGGTTGCCATGAACTTTGCCCTTGACATGTCCGCTTTTGCTCTGATGGGGGGACCACTCCTACCTCTCAGTAGTCATTCCTTCGCTTGTGCTTTGCCTTCAGGAGTGTACTGGTTAAGCCATGTTTCATCTCCGGCTATAATTATTTGAAGAAATGCTTCAGGATCTTGATTCCACTTGTTTAAAATTGCCGTAGAATGCTTTTCTCTTATCTGCAGCTAAGCTGGGAGAAAAGTTTTGGCACCCACGGAGTGGAGAGTTTACTTAACTTTAATTTCAGTCAGAATTGTGTAAGCTGAACACCTTGGGATGCCTACAGCATTGGCTATTGTTTCTGCTGTTATTAATCAGTACTCTTAAATTAGGGCACAAACAAGATGAATTGTTTCCTCACAGACTGATGTGGCTGGTCTGCTGCTATGGACTTCGTCTCCAACATCATCTCTTCCCTTCTTCCAATGAGTAATCCACTTACTTAAACTGCTGATTTCTTTGAGGCATCGTCCCTATAAACTTTCAAAAAATCATCAATGATTTCACCATTTTCCAGCCAAGCTTCACCATCAATTGCATATTTGTTCTGGTTTCAATTTTAGCAGAATTCATGTGTCTGATACGAGCTCTTTTCAAACTATTGTCTTATACTTCTTAGGGCCTCAAACTAGATCCTGTTCAGACATGTTTTCACAAGTTAGTATAAATTTATTTTGTTGCAAAAAAATTTGAAATCCATGCATTCTTTTTCCCAGTATGCATTTTCCATGAACGTTCTAAAGATCACTCATCCTTCCTCCCCATGTTGCCTATTCAGCGTCAGGGAGGATGTGACCCTACCCACTGCCCACTTTTGTCTCCCTTCTGTCTCCACCATCCTGGCCAGCCACTGCTTGGTCTAATACCAGAGGCTGCTGGGTGGGGAACCCTGGGGAACCTTCCAGATAGAGTTTCTTCGCTATTCCTGAGGCATGGGAAACAGGCTCATCTCAGTCACATCTGAACACTTCAAACCTGAGGCCAAAGTCCATTCTGAGGGCAGTGGGCAGGGAGGGTCCCAGCAACACAGGACCGTAAAGGACCACCAGCACCCGTCGGGCTCTGCCTGTGTGTACATCTTTTTACCCATCACAGGCTTGCGTTCACATCCTGCCATTCATACCAGCACCCAGAAACAGTAGCCCCAGCTGCTTCCAATTCACAGCCCTGGACTTGAGTTTGGGGAGCATTACTTTTGTTAAGGCAGGCAAAAGTGGGAACTTCATTCAGAAAGAGCAAGTGAGGTAGGAGGTCAGCCACATGAGACAGTTTCCATGGCAACCTTCCATTAAAGTCTCTTCAAATGAAGGATGTAATCTATAATGTAAAATAATAGCAAGTCAAGAAATGTGAATATGGAAAGGTCCGAAATTGGGAACTGCTGGGTCTCTGGTAATACTAGGAACACTCCCAATTACTTGAGTAAGGGATGTAGAAAATTATTGCAGGGTTAGGAATTAGAATGGATCAAGGAGTTTGCTGTCTCCAGTGTGATTGATGCTCTTTCTAGAAAAGTCACCATGGATGGAAGACAGAATGGAGGGTAGTATCTAGAAAAGAATAAGGTTCAACGTAGATGCTCCATTATGAATGTAAAAGCTTGAGTATTTGTTGACAAAAGGTTAAGAGTCAGTCTAGAGTGAGGGATTGGAGAAGCAGGAGATGGTGGCCCAGCTGGTCAGGGAAGGTCCTTACACAGGCAGAATAGAACAAGGGACAGATCCAAGGCTGAGACACTGACAAGGAGAGCAGACACTTCTATCAACGTGGAAGAGCAATAGGCAAGAATACAGAGAAAGATCATGTATGGGAAGGGACCAGGAAGTTGAAAGAATTCATCCCCAGCACTCACATTTTCTCTGTGAAACAGAATACAGTGGTGTCTGCTCAGAGAATGAGGGTACAAATAAGGTTGGACTTTGGGTGCCATGATGGAAGCTTAGGACTATCCCTAAAGGCAAGAGAGAAGGGATATCTTAGGGGACATAACATAGAATAGCCCAGCATTGTGGAGGTCATGGCTAAGACAGGGCATTAAACATCTGCAGAGACCTGCAAGAGTTCAGTGGTGGATTTTCCCCAGCAGCAGTCCATGTTTATGAGGGGGAAAGGCAGATGACAAAAGTATATCTGAGTGTGAGCCGGTTCAGAAGGTCAAGATGGAAAGAGAGCAGTTGAGTGATGAAGTGTGGGAGATTAACTAAGTGGAGAAGTCAAAGTAAGGTTAGAAATACCAGTTTTGAAGAACAGTACCAAGGCCAGAGGCTGTAGATGGCACAGAAACACAGAACAGATGTTGGCAATCTCATGATTAAGAGAGTAGGAAAGAAGGAGATTACAACCACTAAAAATAACCAGAACTTAGTACACAATAAATGAAGGCTCAAAACTAATGGGGAAAGAATGGATTATTGAATAAATGATATTGTTAAAATAGGCTACTGTGTTACTACCAGATCAGGTGTGTGAGTAATGGAAATCCCCAAATCATAATGACTTAACACAAGAATGTGTATTTCTTGCTCTTGTAAATGAAGTGAGCAAGTAAGCAGCACAGGGCTGTGGGCCACTGCTGGAAGGACCCCCTTTCACGTGCCACCACAGCTTGGAGCACACACGGGGAAAGGGTAATGTATGGGTTCCGTAAGACCAGCATGGTTTTCAGAATTATAAATTCTCCAAAATATATATGCATGTATAGATCATCACCTATGTATAGGCTTTAAAAACAAAATTGAAAATTTGAGGTTCCACTTTGAGTCCAGAAAGCAGTCTTCTAAGAATAAGTATGTCAGGGTTTCCAAGAGCTGCTGGTAGCCTGATGGCTGGACTCAGAGGATACATGAAGACACACTAGAAAGTATCTTGAACATGGATTTCATGTCTTGATCCCTGAAAACAGAAAATGACCCTCCTGTAATACACATGAAGTAATTCATAAATCTCCAAACAGCTAGACTTTCTGAAGGCTCTGCTTCGTCAAACATGTCCAGGTCTCTGAAATGCCTTTCTATCTCAAGTACTAAAAAACTATTAGTACTAAAAAACTAAAGTACTAAAGTACTAAAGTACAAGTACTAAAAAACTATTACTGACTAAATTCTTTTATGGGCAAACACAAAACTGATACTATAAAACAGAAACAGCACAAGAAAGGAAATTAGAAGCCATCATAATTGTGAACAAAAAATAAATAAAATATTGGCTAATCAAATCCAAGTGTAGTAAAATACTAATACATTATGATAAGTACAATTTAATCCCAAAAATGTGAGAATAATAAAATCTTAGGAAAAGATATCACTCACCATAGCAAGAGAATACGGAATAATAACCAAATGATAATCTATATTCAGTTATAACATTTTAAAAATCTTGAATACCTAAGAATAGAAGGCAATTTCAATATTTTGAAAAAAGTTACTTACCAGAAACCTAAAGCAAACACCATACTTAGTGGTGAGGCATTAGTAGTGTTCTGTCTAAATGGAAAAACATGATAAGCCTATATACCTTGTTACCATTGCAATAAAACATTAAAGTGGAGAGTTTAGCCATGTAGTATAAGAAAAATAAAGAGTATAGAAACTTGTTCCCAACAATCTGCCACATTAGATAGTCACCTGTAACAGAAGACCTTAGATTAATTAATCTGTAAAGAACAGAAATTTATTGCTCACGGTTCTGGAGGTGGGGAAGTCAAAGATCAAGATGCCAACAGATTTGATGTCTGGTGAAGGCCTGTTCCTCATAGATGGCACCTTCTGTGTGTCTCTGGAAAGACTTAAAGAGGCGAAGACATTCCCTTTGGTCTCTTTCATAAAGGCATGAATCACATTCTTGAGGGGTGCCTCCAAAAGGGATGCACCTCTTTTTGTTTGTTTGTTTGGTTTTTTTTTGGACATGGAGTCTCGCTCTTGTCACCCAGACTGGAGTGCAGTGCTGAGATTTTGGCCCACTGCAACCTCCGCCTCCTCCTGGGTTCAAGTTATTCTCCTGCCTCAGCCTCCTGAGTAGCCAGAATTACAGGCACTTGCCACCACACCCGGCTAATTTTTGTACTTTATAGTAGAGACAAGGTTTTGCCATGTTGGCCAGGCTGGTCTCAAACTCCTGACTTCAGGTGATCCACCCACCTCACCCTCCCAAAGTGTTGGGATTATAGGTGTCAGCCATCGCGCTGGGCTGGGTTGCACCTCTTAATACCAACACAATGGTGATTAGGTTTCAATATGAATTTTGGAGGGACACAAACATTTGTACCATGCCATTCTGCCCCTGCCTGCCCCCAAACTCATGCCTTTCTGACATTTAAAATAAATTTATTCCATCTCAAAACTCTTAACTTCAGTTAAGTCTTAATGTATTTCCAGCATCAACTCAAAAGTCTGAAATCCAAAGTCTTATCTAAGTATCACCTAAAACAGATACGGATGAGACTCAAGGTAAGATTTATTCTGAGGCAAATTTGTCTCCAGCCATGAACGTGCAAAACCAAACAAGTGACATGCTTCCAAAATATAATGGTGGGACAGGTATAGGATAAACATGCTTATTTCAACATAGAGAAATAGGAAGGAAGGAGTGACAGGCCCTGATCAAGTACAAAACCCAACAGAGCAAACATTAAGTCTCCAAAATATTTTTTAATCCACGCCACATGTTCTGGACACACTGGAGTGGGGCTTGAACCCCCAAGGTTTTTGGCAGCCCTGCAGCCTGCCCTCCTGGTTTTGCTAGGTGCACCTCTCATGGGCTGGAGTTGCATGCTGGTGGCTCTACTGGTCTGGGGTCTTCAGGGCAGCCCTGCTTTTATGATGCCACTGGGTATTGCTCTCTCCAGTGACCCCTGCCACATCTGTTGCTGTTCTCTGCCTGTGCCCTAAGTCTGTCTGAGGCATCCTTTGAAATCTAGGTGGAGGTAACCATTCCTCCAAAGCCCGTGTGGAAATGGTACTATACAGATGCTGCCAAGGTTTACCACATATGCTGCCCTCCCAGGGGGCACTCTGAACTGGTCCTGGCCTACTTGAGCCACAACTGTGACAGTCAATGCAGGCCCAGAACTGGAATGCAGAGAGCAAAGCCTTGAAATCATTTTGCTCCCAAGACCCTGGTGTTCTGGACCTGTAGTGGATGAGACATCCGTGAAAGTCTCAGAAATGCCCTCAAGATCATTCATCCATTGTCTTGATGAATAACATACAGTTTCCTTCTATCCATGCTAGTCTCCTTATCAAACATTTGCTTGAGCACACCTTTGGTTTCTCTCCTGGACACACTTTCACATTCTTTACAATATTGTCAGGCTGAGAATTTTCCAGATATTCAAGTTTTGCTTCCCTTTTGATGATAAATTCTGTCTTTAATTCATGACTCTCTTCTTGCATTTCACTATAAGCAGTCAAGAGAAGCTGTGCCACACCCTGAACACTTTGCTTAGAGATTTCTTCTGTCAAATATTCTACCTTGTTGCTGATAAGTTCTTCCTTCTACAAAAGGCTAGAACATGAACACAATTCAGCCAAGTTATTTGTCAGTAACAAGGATTGCCTTTCCTTCAGTTTCTGATAATCTATCCCTCATTTCTGTCTGGTACTTCATAAGAATGGCCTTTACTGTCCATGTTTCTACCCAGATTTTTATCATGACCACTTGGATAATCTCCAAGAAGACTGAGGATTTTCTCTATAGCTCTTCTCTTCTTTTGAGCCCTCACCAGAATAGCCAATGTTTGAGTAGAGCCTGTTCCTCATAGATGACACCTTCTATGTGTCCTCATGTGGCAGAAGGAGCTAGAATGCTCCTTTCAATCTCTTTTATAACAGCATTAATCCCATTTAAGAGGATGGAACTTTCATGATCTAATTACTTCCCAAAGGACCCCACCTGTTAATACCAATGCAATGGAGATTAGACCGCAACATTTTGGAGGGACATGATATTCAGACTATTTGCAATAGCTTAAAACTCTTCTATTATAAAACACTTCATCTGATTCTCTGGCTGCTCAGATTAAAAAAAAAAAAAAAAAAGACACTTTTAAATCCTGAATGAAAAAATATCTTAAATCCTTTTCAACTCAATGCCGAGTTAACACGAACATTTCAGAGGCCAAAAATAAAATGGGACCTGGATCATGATTCAACATGGTAGTTAAGTCAGGAGGCTGGAAGCTGCCTTGAGAACGTTTGCTTTTCTGTAATTATCTTGTGCCACATGTAGGGGATAGGAGACAAGGCACCGGATGTCCATAAGATAGGAAGTTAAAATTAAAAAAACACATAAATTAGGAGCTTAGGAAGGGATACACCTTAAATTAAATACTAAACTAGGCAGAAAGCCTCACTCTTGGCTCTGCATGAAGGTCCAAGTAGGAAGAGAAGTTTCCTCAGAATCCAGAAACATCCAGAGTACAGGGTTTGTGTTTATATTACTAGTTAAATACACCACACTCTGAACCAAGAAATAAATGTAAGGTAATAATGGATTGGTTTCACTCTGTAGATGCCTGGAAATCAAAGGAAAATTCTCTCTGAAGGAATAGACTCTGAGTCCAGAAATCATAGAATTCTCATAGATACTGTCTCCATAAATCTGCTATAAATCAAAATTTACAAAAGAAAAATAAAAACAAGAAGCAATGCGTGAGTAGAATTAGAGCATAAAAGGTTTTAAACATTGGAAAACGTAGATATCAAATACAAAATAAATTTCCTTAAAGAAATAAAAGATCAGCTGGGCATGGTGGCTCATACCTGTAATCCCAGCACTTTGGGAGGCCAAAATGGGAAGATCGCTTGAGCCCAGAAGTGAGACACCAGCCTGGGCAACATAGGAAGAACCCATCTCTGTTTTATAAAACTAAAATAACTTTAAAGAAAGAACAAATCATAGAAAGCATCAGGAAAGAACATAATACCATCAGAAAAGTACTGGGCAGCCTTGACCCCCCCAAAATAAAAAAAAAAAATCTAAAGAGAACATCTAGAAGTAAAAAAATATATAACCACCATATGTTAAAACTCAAGGGATAAATTGAATTAACAGATTAGACACAGACGAAGAGAGAATAAGAAACTGGAACATGAGCTGAAGAAACTACTCACATGTGACCCAGAGATAATAACAGTTGGAAAATACAAAGAATAAACTAGAAGACAGGGATAATAGAATTACACAGTCTGATATAGAAATAAGCAGAATTGGCCGGGCGCGGTGGCTCAAGCCTGTAATCCCAGCACTTTGGGAGGCCGAGACGGGAGGATCACGAGGTCAGGAGATCAACACCATCCTGGCTAACACGGTGAAACCCCGTCTCTACTAAAAAATACCAAAAAACTAGCTGGGCGAGGTGGCGGGCGCCTGCAGTCCCAGCTACTCGGGAGGCTGAGGCAGGAGAATGGCATAAAAAAACCCGGGAGGCGGAGCTTGCAGTGAGCTGAGATCCGGCCACTGCACTCCAGCCTGGGCAACAGAGCAAGACTGCGTCTCAAAAAAAAAAAAAAAAAAAAAAAAGAAAGAAGCAGAATTTCAGAAGAAGAGAGTACAGACAATATTCAAAGAATTAACAATGAGTGGTTTTTCCAAAACTGATTAAAGACATTAATGCTCAGATAAAGTAATCATATTGAGGTACATTCAGAGTATTGCTTCAGGATTCCAAAGCCGAGAGGAAATTTTAAAACCTGCCAGAGAGAAAAGACACACATCTAAAAAATAACAACAATTACATTTGCACTAACTTCTCAATTTGAACATTGAAGTTGGAAGATGGTGTACTAGTGTCTCCAAAGTGTTGAAAGAAAATGACAAGAAATTAAGGTAGAATTGAATATTTGAATAAAGGCATTTTCTGATAAATACAAAACTGAAATTGTTTACCACTGCTTAGCTATTACTAAATGAACTCCCAAAATATTCTTTAAAATGAGTGAAAATAATCTCAGGCAGATGCAATGAAAGAAGGAATCATAGAAAAAGATATATTTATGTGTGGTGCTATGGGTTGAATTGTGTTGTTTTTCCTACCCACCCCACAAATTCACATATTGAAGCCCTAACCTCCAAAATGGCTGCATTTGGAGTAAGTAATTAAGGTTAAATGAGGTCATAGGTGTTGGCCTCCGATCTGGTAAAATTAGTCTCCTAATATGAAGAGCCACCACAGAGCTCCATCTCTCTCCACCATGTGAGGACATAATGACAAGTTGCCATCTATGAACCACAGAGTGAGCCCTCACCAGATACTGAATCTGCCTGAACCTAGATCTTGTACTTCCCAGCCCCCAGAACTGTGAGAAATAAATGTCTGTTGTTTAAGCCTCCCAGTTTGTGGTAATTTATTATGGCAGCTAGAGAGGACTAAGACATATGGAAAAATCAAAACTATCATTGAATAGATAGCACAATAAGAATTTCCAATTTACAGGGGCTTAAAGAAAATAAGAGTGATAACACTAGACACACGTGGCATAAAAGGAAAGAGGGAGGTGATAGAGTTGTTCTGTAGTTTTTGCAGAGTTCACAAGGAGGTTCAGATATGTGGAAAAAATTTGGCCAGGCAAGGTGGCTCACGCCTGTAATCCCAGCACTTTGGGAGGCCGAGGCAGGCAGATCACGAGGTCAGGAGATCGAGACCATCCTGGCTAACACAATGAAACCCTGTCTCTAGTAAAATACAAAAAAACTAGCCAGGCGTGGTGGCACATGCCTGTAGTGCCAGCTACTCGAGAGGCTGAGGCAGGAGAATCGCTTGAACCCAGGAGGCACAGGTTGCCATGAGCTAAGATCACGCCACTGCACTCCAGCCTGGGTGACAGAGTGAGACTCTGTCTCAAAAGGAAAAAGAAAAAAAAGAAAAAATTAAACATAAAGAGTAAATTCCAAAATGCAAAATCATAGAAATCGAGTCTTAAACTTCTATGTATGTATAGAAAAATAAGAGATCAATATTGAATGGTGAAAAGCATAAAAGAAATAAAAAGAACTAAACAAGATGATAGAAATATATCCTTATGCCTTAGTAATGACAACAAATAAAATCACCAGTTCTAGCCTGGGCAACATGGCAAAGCCTCGTCCCTACAATAAAAAAAAAAAAAAAAAAAAAAAAAGTTAACCAGGCATGGTGGTGTGTACCTGTAGTCCCAGCTACTTGGGAGGCTGATGTGGGAGGACGGGTTGGAGCCTGGGAGTTTTAGGCTGCAGGGAGCCACAATCACACCACTGCATTCAAGCCTGGGCAACAGTCAGACCTCGTCTCAAAAAAGAAAACAAAAAAATCACCAGTTCAAAGCTAATTATTATATGGATTTTTTGTTTTAATCCATAAAAAGATACACCCAAAACATAAGACCACAGAAAAGTTAATCATACAAAAAATGACAGAAGATATAGTGGACTTATACTATTCATATGAGATAAATAGACCTCAAGGCAAAAATATTAATAGACATAAATGACAAAATATTCAAGTCACTATAAAAATATGTTAACTATTTAAAATTATATGTCTTCCAGAGGTGCTTCAATATAAGGAAGTAAAAGATGTTGTAAATAAGGGGGAAATTTGACAAAATCGACAATATAATGAAATATTTTAACACACATTGCCCAATAATTGATAGATCTAGAATGCAAAGTATAGTGAAAACATTGAACAAGATAACCGACAAGACTGATTGAATATACGTATGTGGGACCTTGCACCCAACAATTACAGATCAGGCCTTCTTCTCAAAGATGGAAAACCACTCAGAGCTTTGAGAGGCTGAGTTAGGAGTATTGCTTGAGCCAAGGAGTTTGAGACCAGCAAGGGCAAGATGACAATACCCCATCCCTACAAAAATTTTAAGGTAGCTGGGTGTGGTGTTGCATGCCTATGGTACTAGCTATTTGGGAGGCTGAGGCAGAAGGGTTGATTGAGCCCAGGAGTTCGAGTTACAGTGAGGTATGATTGGGCCGCTGCACTCCAGCCTGGGCAACAGAGCAAGACCCTGTCTCTAAAACAATTGGAGGGGGGAACCAAACTGAAAATTTTAAAATACTTTAAATTGAACAGTTAAAAATCTACACAGAAATGAAAAAAAAAAAAAAAAACCCTTCAGGATAAAGCTAAAGCAGTACTCAAAGATAAATTTATAAAGCAGTTAGAAATTTAAATGTTTATAATAGGAGAGAAGAAAATTGGAAAATTAATACATTAAACTTTCGATTTTGCCAAGCGTGTGAGCTCACCCCTGTAATCCTAGCACTTTGGGAGGCCAAGTCTGGTGAATCGCTTGAGCCCAGGAGTTTGAGACCAATCCGGGCAACGAAGTGAGTCCCCATCTCTACAAAAAATACAAAACGTAGATGGGCATGATGGTGCACACCTGTAGTCCCAACTATTCAGGAGGCTGAAATGGGAGGATGCCGTGAGCCCAGAAGGTCAAGGCTGCAGCAAGCCATGATCATGCCACTGCACTCCAGCTGGGCAACAAAGTGAGACCCTACTTCAAAAGCAAACAACAAAAAAATTCCATTTTAAAAGTCAGAAAGTAGGTATTAAGAAAATAACAAAGTGGTAGAAGTTAATGAAATAGAAATCAAGAGTATGATAGAAAGGCCCAAGAGGTGAATTTAATAGCATATTAGACAGTCAGAGAAAGGAAGAGTAAACTAGAATGGTGGGTGGGAACCATCAGACTGAAGTTCACAAAATTTAAAAAGAGAATGGAGAATACAGAAAAAGCCTTGATACCTGGGACATGGAGAAAAGGTCTGGCATAGTTGTATATAAGTCGATGTAATTATTGACTCTGTTTCTTCACCCTACGCTATACAACAGCAGTCCCCAACCTTTTTGGTACCAGGGGCCAGTTTCATGGAAGACAATTTTTCCATGGATGAGGCAGAAGGACGGTTTCAGGATGAAACTGTTCCACCTCAGATCATCAGAATCTCATAAGGAGCATGCAACCCAGATCCCTCACATGCACAGTTTACAATAGGGTTTGTGCTCCTATGAGAATCTGATGCCACTGCTCATCTGACAGGAGGCGGACCTCAGGCTGGAATCCTTGTTCACCTGCCACTCACCTCCTGCTATGTGGCCCGGCTCCTCATAGGCCACGGACTGTGGAGTTGGGGACCTCTGCTATACAGTACCCTCTGCCATGTAACTTTGTAGTTCCTCCAGCCAAAGACTTGGTTTAGTTCCCTGATATTCACGTTGGACATTGTCACATGACTTGCTTCAAGCAATGATAATTAGCAGAAGTGACACAAGCAAAGACGAGATGAGCTTGTGTGATTGGGATTTCTCTCATGCCCCCACCATCATCCTGAGAAGAAAATGCTTCAGCTAGACCACCTGTACCAGGAGGATGGGAGACGTGTGTTGTAGAACCATCCCAGTAGACTCACGATCTGTAGTGAGAAGCAGAGCTACCCAGCTGAGCTGGGCCTACCCATAGATCCATGAGTGATGATATGAAAATGGATGTTTCACATCAGTGGGCTTTGGGGCAGCTAATTATGCAGCAGTAGCTAACTGATAGACCATGGATCCACTAAGAGAAAGGGACAGACACAATATTTGAAGATATAGGAGATCATTTTTGAAAACTGATAGAAAATAGCCACAGATTTGAGAAACTCAAAGAAACTGAAGCTGAATTGATACAAGGAAAAATCATACCGGGATACATCATTGCAAAACTTCTGAAACCCAAGAATAAAGAGAAAGTCTTTAAAGGAGCAACAATAAGACCAATACCTGAATTCCAAAAAGATAAAGTAAGCAATGAGAGAAGACAATGGAAGGACATTGTGAAACTGCTGGAAGAAAATCACTGCTAATTCTAGAGTGCTCTACAAAACAAAATACCCTTCAAAATGCAAAAGTAAAGACAAAGTGAAAGAAACACACCCTCATAGAATTTATCACCATCAGATCACACTAAAGGAATCCAAATGGTGTATGAAAAATTATCTCAAACATAAGCAATGGAAAGAATATTAGTTAATATAAATGAAAATCTATTGGATAAGACAATAATAACAAGGCCTTTAGGGATATAATATATAGAAGTAAAAAATTATACAGCAGATTTAATATAATGAATATAAGTAGTGTGAATAATTGTATGCGACTCCAGTAACACAGGTTACAGAGGAATGAAAGGAGTTAAAAGTATTCCAAGGCTCAAGCATTGTGCTAAGAGGCAATAAATATGAAAATGAATTAAAACAGTTGTGTCCCAAAAAAATGTATTTGAATTTCATATATACCTATGGAAGATGCTTTAAGTAAAAAAAAAATCACACTCAGTATTGTTTATTTATTTATTAATATTCTACTTAATAAATAACATTCTTAGCTCACAGGTTGTACAAACACAGGACTGCAGCTGGCTGTGGTCTCAGGTTTTGGTTTGCCAGCCCACATATCAGGGAAACAGCAACCACACAAGGCAGCTACCACCACTCAGTCTGGGGTACAAAGGGGAGAATTAATAAAACTGATAAGCTGGAATTCATGAAACTGAGGCACTCCCCAGGCACCCCAGGGCAGCTGCCACACTGGGATCTGGCCTCTGAAGAGGGAGGGCAGCTGTTACCAGGGTCTGAGCCGGAAGGGCCTGTGGCCTGAAACCCAGACCCCCGAGATGAGGCATCCCTGCGGTGGTTTGAGGTATCTAGCTGGGAGATGAAGCTGGTTCTGCAGAGTTGGGAACCTGCAATCCAGTTTTAGCAGCTAGGTGGGGAAGTGCCCTTGTCAGGTGAACCAGCAGCGTCCAGAAGACATGTGGCCCCAGTGGCACCTAGACTGGAAGCCTGGGAAAGAAACCGGAAGCAAACTGAAAGGAGCACATCCCCCATCTTCCCCAAGCCTTGCGCGCTTTCTCTGGTGCCCCTAGTGGGAGAATTTAGCACAGCACCAGCTGGCCCAGCAGAAATGGGTTTGCGGAGCTAGGGCCAGCCACAGAGGTGGAGTGGGGATGGCTGGTGTGGAGGTGAGTCAACTTAGGCAAACTGAGTCAACACCAGGCAAACAGTAAGTAAAAGAATCTGGTAGAGTTTCTACTGTCAGACAAAAGTGATGTTGATACAAGAAACATTACTATAATGGAGGTCTTTTCATAATTGCAAAAGGGTAAATCCAACAGATGGATACAATAATTCTAAATGTGTATGCATCTATTAACATAGCCTCAAAATATATAAAGCAAACATTAACAGAAATAAAAGATGAAATGGTAAATTTCAACATACTTATTTCAGTGTGTGACAGAACAATCCAGCAAATTAATAAAGATATGCAATATCTGAACATCATTAACAACCTTGGCCCACTAACATATACAGGGCACTGCACAAAACAACTGAAAAGTCACAGTTTTTTCAAGTGTACATGGAACGTTCATCAAATTTTTGTCCATATGCCGGGGATAAAGCAAATCTCAACAACATCAATGACTTGAAATCATGTGGCATGTTTCTGGCCATAATGCAATTAAATAAAAAACTGATATCAAAAAATAAAATATCCCCAAAGCTTTGGAAGATAAGAAATAAATTTATGAATATTGTAAGTCTCAGAAGACAGTCACAAAGGAAGTTGGAAAATATTTGTATTAAATTATACTGAAGCAAGGTACAGTGAGTGACTCATGCCAGTAATTCCAGCACTTTGGGAGGGTAAAGTGGGAAGGCTGCTTGAGCTCATGAGTTAGCAGCCTGGGCAACATAGTGAGAACCCATCTCTACCAAAAATTTTAAAAACTGGTGAGGTGTGGTAGTGCACACCTGTAGTCCCAGCTGCTATGGAGGTGGAGGTGGGAGGATCACCTGAGCCCGGAAGGTCAAGGCTGCAGTGAGCCATGGTCATGCCACTGCACTCCAACCTGCATGACACAGTGTTCAAAAAAATTACACTGTTTCTCAAAAAAAGAATTATACTATTGTATGACCTCTTATTACTTGTGATATAGTGACAAAGATATGCTTAAGAGAAACTTGTGATCTAAAATCATCTATTAATGGGAAAAAGTCTGAAAGACAGAGATCTGAATATCTACTTCAAGAAATTAGAAAAAGAATAGCAAATATATCCACAGAAAGAAAGAAATTCAAACTAATATAAAATTCACCAAAAATCAAAATAAAATGTTGCTTATTTGAAAAAAACTAATGAAACTTATAAATCCTTAGAAAGACTGATCATGACTAAGAAGGCACAAATTATCAATATCATGAATAAAAAGATGACATCTCTAGACTAAAAAACATAAAAAGATACCATCTAGGGCTAGGTAAAAAGTTCTTAAAGTTGACACCAAAAGCTGAATCCGTAGAAGGAGCAATTGATAAACTGGACCTCACCAACATTAAGACCTTTGCTTTGCTATTGACTCTGTTATTAGGATGAAAAGACAAGCCATAGACTAGGAGAAAATATTTACAAGCCACAGTCTGACAAAGAAGAGTTTTATCTAAAATATATAAAGAACTCTTAAAACTCAACAGTAAAAAAAAAAAAAAAAAATCAATGAGAACATGGATGAGGCATATAAACAGACATTTTGTCAGCAAGCAGATATGGGTGGCAAATAAGTAGATTAAAAATTAATCAACATCCTTATCCTTTATAAAATGAAAATTTAAGCCACAATGAGATATCACCACATACCTATGAGAATGGCTAGAATAAAAAATAGTGACAGCACCAAATCCTGAAAAGGATGCAGAGTAACTGGATCACTCATACACAGCTGGTGAAAATTTAAAATGGTACAGCCACTGTGGAAAACAGTTTGACAGTTTCTTATAAAAATGAATATACAACTACCATGCATTTAATAACTCAAGCTCCACCAGACATTTGGAGAAAGCTTCAGAAACTGGAATCCTACCCCAAGACACCTCAGGTGATATGGATAGTGGAGGCCTTTAAGGTTTTTAACAATAAGGACCAGGCAGACGAGGAAAAAAAGGATGAGAGAATGAAAAAGAAGGCAAAAATTTTGGCTGCCATAATTACAAGTCTGCCTCAAGGTGACCCTAGGCAAAAGAAACACTCCAGACAAGAAGCAACCAGACCTCAACCAGCAGCAATAGGACTGAGGCACAACCAATGTTCTTATTATAAGAAGGAGGGGCACCAGGAAAGGGACTGTTCATTCCATCCTGTGAAGTCACGACAGAATGAATCTCCCCAACCCACTCCTCTTGATGCTAGACTCTTGGATGAAAAGGCCACCTTCTCTGTTGGGTAGAGCCCAAGTGCTCACCCAGCTGCAGTCCTGACGAGTTCTGTCAGCATCACCACTGCAAAGCCTCAACGTGGCACTCTCAACGTGGCAGGTAGGAAACTTGAATAACTATTGGATACTGGGACCACCTACTTTGTTCTGACCCAACCTGTGGGACCTCTGCAATGCCAACTGTATGGTGATGGAAATAGATGGCCAGAAGTTAAAATGATTTGCCTTTCTTTTGACTTGTGAAATTGGATTTAAGGCTATTACTCATTATTTCCTCTGTTCCTGAGAGTTCCCTTCCTTTAATAGGTCATGATTTATTATCCAACCTGGGAGCCTCAGTTTCCCTCCAGGGGAATGCAATATAAGTCTTAGTACCTCTAGAGAAGGGAATCCATTTACTGACCTTTTTGGCTCCCCTTAAAGGCCCAGATCTCCCAGACACAGGTTTGATACCCAGGGTACATACTTACCCCAGAAGCCAGGATGCTTGCCCCAGACTGAAAGCAGGCCATCACTTCACTACTAGTCTCTGGTAATAGAAGACAGCTGCATGGATTTCTGTGGATGACTGGTTTCTGCTGGGTTTAGATCCTAAACTTTGGCCTCATACTTAAACCCACTCAAGTGTAGAGAAAAACAACCATCCCACTGGGTAGAAGCCTGTCAGCAAGCGTATGAAACCCTAAAATCTGAGTTAGGAAGGCCTCTGCCCTAGGACTCCAAGATTTGTAGAAGCCTTTCTTCCTATCTGTATATGAGAGGTTCAGGCAAGTCCTGGATATTCTAATTCCAACCGGAGTCCATCCAATGGCCAGTGGTTACTTTTCAAACAATGGGACTGAGTAGCCCAGAGGAGGCCCAGCTGACTTAGGGCAGTGGTGGCCATCAGCCTGCTGGTCAAAGAGACCTCTTAACTCACACAAGGCCAACCCCTTCAGGCTGACACTCCTCACCAGGTCCTGAATGTGTTAGAAATAAAAGAGCACCACTGGCTGGGGAAGCCTGACTTAACCGCAGGCCCTGCTGCTAGACACCCTCAACTGAACCTTAAAGGTGTGTTAGATGTTAAATCCTGCCGGTTCCCTCGCCCCCTTTGGAGACACTGGACCACACTTGTGTAGAGACTTTAGAGCAGACCTATTCTAGCCGAATGGACCTGCAGGACTCCCCCTTAGAAAATCCATACAAAGAATTGTTTATATCTGAGAGCAGCTTTGTAGAAAATGGAGTCTGGAAGGCAAGCTATGCTGCTGTTGGCCTGAACCACGTTGTAGAAGCAAAAGCCCTTGCCCCAAGCACTTCCACTCAGGAAGCAGAGCTCAGAGCCCTAGTCAGGGCTCTTTAACTCAGGGAAGGAAAAAGACTTAATGTATATCTTGCCTCTGAGTATGGATTCCTAGTGTTCCATGCTCATGCAGCTGTCTGGAAAGAGGAGATTGTTGACTGCTAGGGGCTCCCCCATGAAACATAACAAAGTGATTCTGTCCCTTCTTGAGGCAGTTCAGCTCCCTGCCCAGGTAGCTGTCATGCACTGTGAAGGGCCCCAGCAGGCAATTCTTTAACCAGCTGTGGAGACAGCCAGGCTGGTGAAGCTGCCAAACAGGCAGTCAGAGAGGGCAGCTTGGCCCCTTGGCTCCTGTAACCCATGTTCCTACTATAGGAAGGAGAGGCCCTGGGAAAGGGACTGCTCACTCCATCCTGGGAAGCCGGGACAGAATGAATCTGCCCAACCCGCTCCTCTTGTTGCTAGCCTCTTCCTAGCCACTTTCTTCTACATGAAGATTTAAATCAGGCTCAAAAATATATCATTCACTTGGGACAAGTTCAGCAGGCAATCTTCCAATATGATAATAAGATGTGACCTCAGCCAGGTCATGGAGTTTCAAATCATTTCCCTGTTAGCCCAGGTCCTGCTCTAGACATGGCAAGAAGGAAGCCCAGAGGCTCAGTTAACTGAGAAATGAAAAGTCCAAACCAGGTTTCCTTGGCCACTGCAACAGCTGTACAGTTGGAAGGACTTCCCAGTTGCATCAATGTCTCTAGAATAAAAACTTTTGCTTCTCCTGAGGGACAACAGGCCTGCTTGGAGAAAACAGTCTACTCCTGTAAACCTATAGAGGATCTCAAATATTTGTTCAAGAAGCTGCCTCTGGAAGACAGCAGTATTTAAGTAACACCCTCTTATAAAATGACTGATCGGATGCACTCACTCTTCTATTCCTCTTAAATCGTTAGGAGTTTCTTAATAATCTATTGGTGCCAAGACCAGCTCGGTCGTGGAGACCCTAACCCACTGGCGCTAGAGGAATTAAAGACACACACACAGAAATACAGAGTGTGGAGTGGGAAATCAGGGTACTCACAGCCTTCAGAGCTGAGAGCCCTGAACAGAGTTTGACCCACATATTTATTGACAGCAAGCCAGTGATAAGCATTGTTTCTATAGATTACAGATTAACTAAAACGGGAAACAAAGGGATGGGCCAAACAGATCGCTCATGCTATAGTTTGTGATTTAAGAATGCCTTTAAGCAGTTTTCCGCCCTGGGTGGGCCAGGTATTCCTTACCCCCATTCCAGTAAACCAACAACCTTCAGCATGGGCATCATGGCCATCACGAACATGTCACAGTGCTGCAGACATTTGTTTATGGCCAGTTTTGGGGCCAGTTTATGGCCAGATTTGGGGGCCTGTTCCCAAGAAGTTGGCATTACTCTGTCTGCTCCATACTGGCTGGGAGCAGGTCACCTGCCAGTGCATAGTTATTAACCAAACTTGCATCTTGCCTTTAATACTAATCACACTCCCATTATACCCTATTTTTCCTATATCTTATTGCACCCTCTTCCTTTTGTCTGGGCACAGAGCCCCTGGAGTTGCAATAACCTGGTCAACTTATTCAACACCATCTGTAGCTGGGCATCCGTTTCTGACTGCTGGACCTGCTGCCAACATGGCAGCTTCTTCAGGTGATTCTTCTGCAGCTCCTCTAAACCCCAGCCTGCCCATCTTCCATGGGGAGCTCTGGACTCAGCCTCCTGATGCACACCCACCATCTGGTGCCCAAGCACACTCAGCACACAGATCTGCCTTGGCCCAGGGCTCAGGTCCAGAGTCCAGGGCTAGGCTTTTGTTTCTTGGGAGGGCCCTGCAGACCTGGCAACCCTACACAGAACTCTGCACCCCTACGGGCTCAGGTGAAGTAACTGGGGCCCAAGGCTCAGGCAAGTGCTGCTGGTCACACTGTGTCTCCTGAAGTTTCCGGCCTGGGCTTGCCGACCTGCTCTGGGGAGCATCAAGGACAATGGATGACGGAGGCTGGTGCCCTGCCTGGCTCCATCCACTTAGCACACAGTTATCTAACCCTTGGTATGGTATGTTCCACATGTTGTTCCAGTTGCTCCTGGTCACCCTGGTGATAAAAACTGGGAGAAAAAAAGGCAAAGCAAGGAAAGAGGATCCAAAATGCTGGGATGGCCAGGGAGGGTCTCTGGAGGCCTGCCGTGCAGAGGCAGATGCCTCAGTGATAAGAGTGGCTGTCCTCACTGAGCAGGACTCAGCCCACCCAGGTGCCCACACAGCAGCCCCTACCCCCTGGTGGAAGGGGGTCTTTCTCCCTGGGGCTTAGGTTCAGAGACACAAGGCAGCGTGCTCCGGGGCTGGGGTCCATCGGTATCAGGCAGGCTGGGGGTGTCCAGGACAGAGTAGCTACAGTACACTCATACCCTGTTCCCTGGATATCCTCATGTTGAAATGCTTTGGGCCAGGTGAATGAAGGAAAGGTAACGACGTGGGAGGTCTCACTGCGTTCTCTCCAAGGGAGAGGATCAGCCAGGGAGGGCCACCTGTACCAACAGTGCAGGCCACCGCCCTGGTGCACTTGGGCTCCAGAGGTCACCTATTCGCTTGGGCCCCACAGCTCCATCTGGTCTGGAACTCGCACCTCCCTGTCTTCCCACTTTGCCTCCTCTTTAGAAATGATAGAAAAGCAAAAAGCAAAAAGAAAAGTCCAGCGCTCATATCCCCAAACCCTAGAGTAATATCTGCGAGCATTTCAGAGGAGCTGCTGCCAGGAAGACCTGTGTGACTCACTCTGCTGGGAGGGAAGTGAGGCTGAGGGCTGGGACGGGTCCACACTTGCTGTTCTCTTGCAGAGTTCCCCTGGGCAGTGCCCTGAGCCTTTGCTCCACCTCACTCTGGTGTGGGGAACAGGCCCTCCAAAATCTGGCCATAAACTGGCCTCAAAACTGGCCATAAACAAAATCTCTGCAGCACTGTGACATGTTCATGATGGCTGTAACACCCACCCTGGAAGGTTGTGGGTTTACCAGAATGAGGGCAAGGAACACCTGGCCCACCCAGGGCAGAAAAACCGCTTAAAGGCGTTCTTAATTCTTAAACCACAAACAATAGCATGAGCGATCTGTGCCTTAAGGACATGCTCCTGCTGCAGATAACTGGCCAGACCCATCCCTTTATTTCGGCCCATCCCTTCGTTTTCCATAAGGGATACTTTTAGTTAATCTAACATCTATAGAAACAATGCTAATGACTGGCTTGCTATTAATAAATATATGGGTAAACCTCTGTTTGGTGCTCTCAGCTCTGAAGGTTGTGAGACCACTGATTTCCCACTTCATACCTCTATATTTCTGTGTGTGTGTCTTTAATAATTCCTCTAGTGCCACTGGGTTAGGGTCTCCCTGATTGAGTTGGTCTTGGCAAGTGGCGTCCATTGTGCGGGCTTGAATCCAGGTCAAAGGGTTGCTGGAGCGACGGCTGGAGAACATAGAACTAAGCTGGAGGACACCTGAGTACTCTTAAAGCAATGCCCGTGGTGAGTAAGAAGGGGAGCTTGGAAGCATCAGGGTAACAATGGGACAACTGTGGGGTCTGGTTCATTCAGCCTTGGAACTTTTTCACACTGATGAGGAGGAAGGAGAGTATAATGAAGTAACAGAAGAGGGTACAGAGCAGGTTTATTTGCCAGCTAAAGTTAAAGCAGCAAAGGAGGAAGAGGTTCATCCCTACCCTTCTGCACCCCTTCATTATTATTTTGAAGAAAAAGAGTGACCTGACCCACGAGATCTTTCTTTTCTGGAGGACACTGGGAGAAAAGTAGTTGCCCCAGTGACTGTTTGAGCAGTGCCTCGAGCGACTGCTCTTAGTTCTATTCAGGCAGGAATTTAGCAAGCTAGATGACAGGGTGATTTAGAGGCTTGGCAGTTCCCTGTTAGAATACACCCCCCATATCAACAGGGAAATATTATAGCTACATTTCAGCCATTTCCTTTTAATTTACTCAAAGAATTTAAACAAGCTATTAATCAGTATGGACCAGGTTCTCCTTTTGTAATGGGACTGTTAAAGAATGTTGCTGTTTCCAGTCGGATGATTCCTACTGACTGGGACACTCTTACTCGAGCTTGTCTAACTCCTGCTCAGTTCTTACAATTTAAAGCTTGGTGGGCAGATGAAGTTTCCATTCAGGCTGCTCGCAATGCCCAGGCCCAAACGCAAGTTAATATAACTGCAGACCAACTTTTGGGGGTTGGCAGCTGGGCTGGTTTAGATGCACAAGTGGTCACGCAGGATGATGCCATAGAACAGCTTAGAGGAGTGTGCATTAGAGCTTGGGAAAAAAATCACTTCAAGTGGAGAACAATACCCTTCCTTTAGTGCTATAAAACAGGGACCAAAAGAACCATATGTGGATTTTATAGCTCGGTTACAGGAGTCTCTTAAAAAGGTGATTGCAGATTCGGCTGCTCAGGATATAGCGTTGCAGTTATTAGCTTTCGACAATGCTAATCCCGATTGCCAGGCTGCTCTGTGACCTATCAGAGGGAAAGCACATTTAGTTGATTATATCAAGGCCTGTGATGGTATCAGAAGTATTCTGCATAAAGCTACCTTGTTGGCACGGGCAATGGCAGGATTGAGAGTGGATAAAGGAAATACTCCATTTCCTGGAGCTTGTTTTAACTGTGGGAAGCATGGTCATACTAAAAAAGAACGCAGAAAAAATCAGCGAGTCAGGCTGCCAGACGGGAAAAAAGAAAACTGCTGAGCCTGAAATATGTACAAAATGTGAAAAAGAAAAACACTGGGCTAATCAGTGTCACTCTAAGTTTGATAAAGATGGGAACCCAATTTTGGGAAATGCCATGAGGGGCCCATCCCGGCCCCATTCCAAACCGGGGCATTTCTAGCTCAGACCATTCCCTCAGCCCTGTACAATGTCTGTCCCCTGCCACAGCCAGTAGTGCCGCAGTAGATTTATGCTGCACAAAAGCTGTGAGTCTTCTGCCTGGGGAACCCCCACAAAAGGTCCCAGCAGGAGTCTGTGAACCCTTCCCAGCAGGGATGATAGGATTACTTTTAGGAAGGTCTAGTTCAAATTTAAAAGAGGTACAAATACATATAGGAGTCATTGATTCAGATTATAATGGGGAAATTCAAGTTGTTATATCTACTTCTACTTCCTGGAAAGCAGAGCCAGGGAGCACATAGCACAGCTCCTGATTGTGCCGTATGTGGGAATGGGAAAAAGTGAAATTAAAGAACAGGAGGATTTGGCAGCACAAATAAACAAGGCAAAGCAGCTTATTGGGTAAATCAAATCACTGATAAATGTTCTACCTGTGAGGCTGGGCGCGGTGGCTCAAGCCTGTAATCCCAGCACTTTGGGAGGCCGAGACGGGCAGATCACGAGGTCAGGATATTGAGACCATCGTGGCTAACATGGTGAAACCCCATCTCTACTAAAAAATACAAAAAATTAGCTGGGCGAGGTGGCGGGCGCCTGTAGTCCCAGCTCCTCGGGAGCCTGAGGCAGGAGAATGGCATAAACCTAGGAGACAAAGCTTGCAGTGAGCTGAGATCCGGCCACTACAGTCCAGCCTGGGCAACAGAGCGAGACTCCATCTCAAAAAAAAAAAAAAAATGTTCTACCTGTGAAATAACTACTCAGGGGAAGAAATTTAAAGGTTTGGTAGATACAGGAGCAGATATTTCAATCATTTCTCTACAGCACTGGCCATCTGCATGGCCAATTCAACCTGGTCAATTTAACATAGTTGGAGTTGGTAAAGCCCCTGAAGTATATCAAAGTAGTTATATTTTGCACTGTGAAGGGCCCAATGGACAACCTGGGGCTATTCAACCAATTATAACTTCTGTACCTATAAATTCATGGGGAGAGATTTATTACAACAATGGGGAGCGCAAGTTATAATTGCAGAACAATTATGTATTCCTCAAAGTCAACATATTATGCATGAAATGGGGTATGTCCCTTGTATGGGATTAGAAAAAGATTTGCAAAGTTTAAAAGAACCGCTTCAAGCAGAAAGACAAAGTTCCCGCCAAAGATTAGGATATCATTTTTGATGGCGGACATTGTTAAGCCTCCAGAACCTGTACTTTTTTTTTTTTTTTTTTTTTTTGAGACAGAGTCTTGCTCTGTCGCCGAGGCTGGAGTGCAGTGGCGCAATCTCGGCTCACTGCAAGCTCCGCCTCCCGGGTTTATGCCATTCTCCTGCCTCAGCCTCCCGAGTAGCTGGGACTACAGGCGCCCGCCACCTTGCCCGGCTAGTTTTTTGTATTTTTTAGTAGAGACGGGGTTTCACCGTGTTAGCCAGGATGTTCTCGATCTCCTGACCTCGTGATCCGCCCGCCTTGGCCTCCCAAAGTGCTGGGATTACAGGCTTGAGCCACCGCGCCTGGCCCAGAACCTGTACTTTTAAAATGGTTAACAGATAAGCCAATTTGGATAGAACAATGGCCGCTAAGTAAAGAGAAACTAGAGGCCTTAGAGGAATTAGTTACTGAACAATTAGGAAATGGGCACAGAGCTCCAACATGTTCCCCTTGGAATTTTCCAGTTTTCGTAATTAAGAAAAAATCAGGTAAATGGAGAATCTTAACTGACTTAAGAGCCATCAATTCCATTATACAACCTAAGGGAGCATTACAGCCAGGATTGCCTTCTGCTATAATTCCAAAAAATTGGCCTTTAATAGTCATAGATTTAAAAGACTTGTTTCTTTACTATCCCCTTAGCTGAGCAAGACTGTGAATGGTTTGCATTTACAATTCCTGCGGTAAACAACCTGCAGCCTGCTAAGCGTTTTCACTGTTTCACAGATGGGTCTAGAAATTGTAAAGCTTCTATTCTGGATCAAAAGGTAAAGTTTTTCAGATGCCCTATACTTCAGCTCAAAAAGTGGAGCTTGTAGCTGTAATTGAGGTATTGACTGCTTTTGATATGCCCATTAATTTGTGATTTCTGATTCTTCATACATGGTTCATTCCACACAGTTAACTGAAAATGCTCAGTTACGATTTCATACAGATGAACAACTGATGACTTTATTTACCCAATTGCAAACTGCAGTTAGGCACAGAATGCACCCTTTCATCACTCACATTAGGGCTCATACACCTCTTCCAGGACCTTTGACTGAAGGGAATCAAATGGCTGATCGCCTAGTTGCTAATGCAATATCTAATGCTAGACACTTTCACAATTTAACCCATGTTAATGCCTCTGGACTCAAACGCAGATACAGCATTACCTGGAAAGAAGCTAAAAATGTTACCCAGCGATGCCCAACTTGCCAAATGGTACCTTCCTCATCTTTTACAGGAGGAGTTAGTCCTCAAGGATTGGAACCTCTCTTTGGCAAATGGATGTCACACATGTTCCCTCATTTGGGAGACTAGCTTATGTACGTGAATGTGTGGACACCTTTTCTCACTTTGGGCTACATGCCAATCAGGAGAGTCTTCTGCCTGTGTTAAACGTCATCTTTTGCAGTGTTTTGCGGTGATGGGCATTCCAGCTTCTATTAAAACAGATAATGCCGCAGGCTACACTAGCCAAGCTCTAACTACATTTTTCTCTATGTGGAATATTAAACACATTACTGGTATCCCATACAATTCTCAAGGACAAGCCATAGTGGAAAGAATGAATCTCTCCCTAAAACAGCAGTTGCAAAAGCAGAGGGTGGGTGGAAATAGAGAATATGGAACACCATAGATGCAACTGAATCTAGCATTATTAACTTCAAATTTTTTGAGCCTGCCCAAAGGCCAGATGTTATCAGCAGCTGAACAGCATCTACAGAAACCAGCGGCAAAGACAGAAGCAGAACAATTGATTTGGTGGAGAGATCTAATAACAAAAAGTTGGGAAACAGGTAAAATAATAACGTGGGGTAGAGGTTATGCTTATATTTCTCCAGGCCAAAATCAGCAGCCGATTTGGATACCACCAAGACACCTGAAACCTTATCATGAGCCAGATGCTGAGGAAGAGATTCCGGGAGGCTCCTGAGGACCCCCCGGTTGCAGCCATGTTGAGACTGACACTGAGGAGGACCCCAACTGTCACGAGCAACACCTGTCGAACACAGCCACCCGCCTGGGGACAGATGAAGAAGCTGTCACCGATGGCAGAAGAAAACCTGAGGAAAGCAGGACAACCAGTCCCAATGAGTAATTTAATGGTAGCTATGATAGTGATGATCACCATTGCCATGAGTAGTCCTTCAACAAAGGCTGACACAGAGAACAATTATACTTATTGAGCATATTTATCAATCTTGGCTGGCAATGATGCCTGGATGTAATCACCCTATGACACAGTTACACACACTTTCTGATCTCAGTAGTTACCATAATAAATCTGCTCCTATAATTGAGGCATACTGCTCTCAAAAACCTATTTGTAAAAAGAATTGGACCCAGTTAGAAAAAATGAACTTACTTGTTTAGGAAGATTGCTTTGCAGAACAGGCAGAGGTGCTGTACAACGATTCCTACGGAATCATTATTAATTGGTCCCCTAAGGGGATGGTTAGCTTGAATTGCACCTCTCAGTCTGTGTGCCACAGCCACACTATGTTCAGATGATCTGAACAAAATGTCAGATGGTAGAAATGATAAGAAGTATGACAAGAGTTCCTATTATCTTGAACTGTGGTGGTATAGTAGCACCTCAACTTCAAATGATATGGCCCATTGTAGGAGCTAAACATAAGGATTTGTGGCTTAATAAGATCAAAATTTGGGAAAGAATAAAAAAGCATCTAGGACACTCTACAAACTTGTTTTTGGATATTGTAAAATTAAAAGAACAAATATTTAAAGCATCCCAGGCACACCTGACCTTAATGCCAGGAACTGGAGTGCTAGAAGGAGCTGCAGACAGATTAGCAGCTAGTAACCCATTAAAATGAATAAAACACTTGGAAGCTCTGTGATTTCAATGACGATTGTGCTTTTAATCTGTGTTGTCTTTGTACAGTCTGCAGATGCGGATCCTGACTCCTGCAAGAAGTAGGTCACTGTGACAAAGCTGCCCAGGCTTTTATTGCTTTGCAAATCAAAGAAGGGGGACATGTTTTGGGAACAGCCCCCCAAAATCTGGCCACAAACTGGCCATAAACAAAATCTCTGCAGCACTGTGACATGTTCCTGATGGCCATAATGCCCACACTGGAAGGTTGTGGGTTTACCAGAATGAGGGCCAGGAACACCTGGCCCACCCAGGGCGGAAAAACCTCCTAAAGTCGTTCTTAATTCTTAAACCACAAACAATAGCATGAGTGATCTGTGCCTTAAGGACATGCTCCTGCTGCAGATAACTAGTCAAACTCAACCCTTTATTTTGGCCCATCCTTTGTTTCCCATAAAGGATACTTTTAACCTATAATCTATAAAAACAGTGCTTATCACTGGCTTGCTGTGAATAAACACGTGGGTAAATCTCTGTTGCGGGCTCTCAGCTCTCAATGCTGTCAGACCCCTGATTTCCCACTCCACACCTCTACATTTCTGTGCGTGTGTCTTTAATTCCTCTAGCGCCGCTGGGTTAGGGTCTCCCCAGCTGAGCTGGTCTCGGCACTGGGGCAGCTGCCCTGAGAGCTCCCTGTCCCTCCGGCTATCAAGCAGAGCCAGATGCCGCCCCAGGGAGCTCCTCCTTTAAGGGAGGTCCAGAACCCTGGAACCGGAGCCCAGGCCCAGGCCCAGGCCTGAATCCGGAGCTTGTTTCACCCAGCAATTCTGGGACCCCATCCCGGGTCACCGGCATCCGCTGTCATTTGAGAGCCTGGGGCAGGCGGGGAGAGCCGGTCCGGCCTTCTCTGGGCCGCCTTTCCTCCCCAGCCTCGTAGGGAAGGGGCACAGGACAGCCGAGTTGTGCCACAGCCCGCAGGGCCTGTGCCCCAGGGCCTCCGGCGACACTTAAAGTCCGCAGCTGAGTCACTGACTCTCACCCGGGCTCCCCCACTTCCGCCCAGCCCTGATTTGCTCCCGTTTCAAAAGGGAGGAAGGGCGGGAATGCTCGGGAGGGGCTTGGGATTGCCAGGACCTTTAGGGAGTAGAATGAATGTCATGACGGCGAGTAAGGAGGTACCGGCTGGGGCTGCAAATGCGCATGGGGACCAAAGCGTGATTCGCCCTGAGCCGCTGAGCACGCCCTGCGGGCTGGAGGTCCTGGAGCGGAAGCTAGGTTACCTCAGAGTCCGCTGCAGCGCCCCTGGCGACCGGGCTGGGTCCCATTTTCCACGAAAAGTCCCGCGGCTTCGGCCGCGGAGCTGCTGGAGCCTTTGACTGTGCTCAGACGAAGGGCCGAATGGCCAGGGCCAGACCGCGTCTTCAGAGCCTGGCGAGGGGCCCGCGCTGCTGGGGAAGCGGAGACGCCGGGGCGCGCGGGCACCCTTGCGCCTGCAGCGATGCTCATGGCCGCCAGGTGCCGCTGTGGCGCTCAGCGCGCCGCCCGCCCCGCCCCGGGGAACGCGAAAGTGGCGCAGGCCTGGGCGGCGGGACTGACCACCTAGGGCGCTGAGGTGATCACGCAACCGTGGGCGGGGCTCCGGGCACCTCCCCCTCGGCCTGCCTCGCGCTGTGGTTCGCTCCGGCCGCGCTGCGCTCGCGAGTTCCCAAGAGGCCTGGCGGGCACCGTCGCCAGCGGCGCGGACACCGGCACCAGCGCCACCGGCTTCGCAGCACCCCGCGCCTGCCGCCGCCGCCGCGATGCTGGGGCTGCTGGTGGCGTTGCTGGCCCTGGGGCTCGCCGTCTTTGCGCTGCTGGACGGCTGGTACCTGGTGCGCTTCACGTGCGCTGTGCTGCGCGCGCGCCTGCTGCAGCCGCGCGTCCGTGACCTGCTAGCGGAGCAGCGCTTCCCGGGCCGCGTGCTGCCCTCGGACTTGGACCTGCTGCTGCACATGAACAACGCGCGCTACCTGCGCGAGGCCGACTTTGCGCGCGCCGCGCACCTGACCCGCTGCGGGGTGCTCGGGGCGCTGAGGGAGTTGCGGGCGCACTCAGTGCTGGCGGCCTCGTGTGCGCGCCACCGCCGCTCGCTGCGCCTGCTGGAGCCCTTCGAGGTGCGCACCCGCCTGCTGGGCTGGGACGACCGCGCGTTCTACCTGGAGGCGCGCTTTGTCAGCCTGCGGGACGGCTTCGTGTGTGCGCTGCTGCGCTTCCGGCAGCACCTGCTGGGCACTTCACCCGAGCGTGTCGTGCAGCACCTGTGCCAGCGCAGGGTGAGCGGCCCCCGCCCCTGGCCCCGGAGCACGGCCTTTGCGGGACCTCCAGGGGCTTCTCCTAGTCCCCGGCCACCTCCCCTAGGGAAGGCCAGCTGCCTGCACCTCTTTCGGGTACTGCTGGAGTCCTGCCTCCTGCCGCTCCCGCCCCTCCCTCTCTACCGGGCATTTCTCACTGATGCCTTTGTTCATGGGGCTTCCTAGGGTCCCCGAATCAACTCCATAGTTTGGCTTAGCGTGCTTCCCTCCTGCCATTTCTTAACCTGGCGCCTCACGGTTTCATGTTCACTCCTCCCCTCTCACCTGGGATTCTGTTCTGTGGCTGGAGTGCTGACCTCTCTCTCTGGTTCTTGGTCCTGAATATAGGCTGGAGGGGTGATCAGTTAGAAGAGGTTCCTAGGAGTTCCCAAGGACCTGAACCCCCCTTTCGCACAGCTTAGAGCTGAAGACCTGGGTCCTGGTCACCTGGGTTTGGGGTTGAAGTACCGAGCTGAGGAGCTGCAAGCCTTTTGGCCTTTCTGCAGTTGGAGAGAGGAGGGCCGTGCATCTCCCCAGGACTCGCTCCTTCCAGCAGGGCGGAACCTCCCCGGCAGCATGACAGCTGGGGCCCTGGGGACGGCCACCAGGCAGATGTGGCCAGAGCAGATGCCTGAAAAGTTGCCTGGAGCGTCCATGCAGGAAGCCAGGGCTTACCCACCCCTGGTGTGCCCTTAGGGCACTGCCGTCTCCGGTCTCGGACAGTGCCTCCCGAGCAGAGGAGGGTCAATGTCTCACGTCAGTCCTAATGTTAACAGGAAAGGGATTCAGATCCGGACCTCAAGAGAGGGTTCTTGGATCTTGTGTAAGAAGAAATTCAGGGCATGTCTGCAGTGCAAAGTGAAACCAAGTTTATTAAGAAAGTAAAGTGGTGAAAGAATAGCTGCTCCAAAGACTGAGTAGGACGTTCCTGTAATAGGAGGAACGCGTCTACCCTAGGTGCAATGCTTGTATATATGGGGAGGTGTGTTCTGCTACAGGGGTTTGTGATAAAGGATTAATTTTCTTAATTACAATTTTTTTTTTTTTTTTTGAGATGGAGTCTCGCTCTGTCGCCCAGGCTGGAGTGCAGTGGTGCAATCTCGGCTCACTGCAAGCTCCACCTCCCGGGTTCATGCCATTCTGCCTCAGCCTCCCCACTAGCTGGGACTACAGGCGCCTGCCACCATGCTCGGCTACTTTCTTGTATGTTTAGTAGAGACGGGGTTTCAAAATTAGGAATGCCTTTGTTCTCCAGATATCGGGGGTATCTGGACACTTCCATGTCTGGGTCTGTTTAGTAAACATTAATTTGTTCCCTTAACTGTGTTTGAAATGCTTGTTCCCCGGTGCCGTAAAGAAATAGCACTTGAACATAAATTTAATTTACTCAGCAAGGCCATTTTTACTTCTACAGAAAGGGTACACTGGCCAGCAGCTTTGCCATGAGAGTACACCGAACAACGGAGACAGGGTCGTTTATAACCTGATGCGTAACAATCGCTTTGATTTAAAGTGCGAACGGAATATTTAATGCATTTCAGCCAGGCATTCGCATCTTGATACTCTGTTTTGATGGCTAAGGTCTGTCTGAGATCTCTTATTTTTACAATAGACACCCTAGTTTTATTATTAGATGTAGAAGCAACTAGTGTGAGATCTAGAACTGAGGCTACTGAAGAAGGGAGAGATGGGGGAATAATGCGTATTTTAAAAATACTTAGGGGGTCTTTTCCATTTATGTCAATCCCCATACCACAGAAGTGACTAAGGGCAGGCCTAGAGTTAGTTAAGGTGGAGGTGGTGATAGAGAGAAGGACAGGGTTACATTCATAAGGCTGACAGTTAGAAGGGGTAGTCCTTTCAGTGAAATACATGAGGGATTTTAGAACTGCACAGACCTTTTTTATGGAAGTCCAGCTTTGTTCCCGAGTAGTGTAAAGGGTGTAGTAGTCCCATTTACTATAAGGTTGCCAGGTGGTAGGAGCAGAAAATCAGCATCTTGGCTGCAGGTCATTGCAACAGTGAGTGCTAGGGTAACTGTCAGAGGGCTGGGACATAAGTATCTGTGAAAAGGCTAGCTGCTGTTGATCTTTTACATTTCCCCAAGGTATGACAAAGCAAGCATTAAAGGCAGTGGTCTGAGGTGAGTGATTTGTTTTTCTAAGACCAGCCGAGCGGGCACAAAAGAACCAGCGGGTAGGCAAGGCTGGGAGCAAAACTGCAAGTTTATTTTTGGTAACCTAAGGTGTGGGGAAGAGGTCTGTGGCCTCCGGCAAAGAAGGCCATCAGAGTTTCCCCGTGGGGCTCTGGTAGGGAGTTCCTGCAGTCCCGACATCCTGACAGGAGTGAGAGACTCAGGAAGGCTGCGTGGCTCACTGGCAGAGAGTGGCTTTTCTAGGAGTGGGAGGGCAATAGGCGGGGCACGGGCATGTCGCGGGGCACGGGCATGTCGGGGGGCGTTCCGCAGGTGCGACCAGGTAAATCTTGGTCTCTTCGGATTGACGTCACTTGGCGCATGCCCAGTTGATCTGCACCGTCCCAGGCGCCGGCTGCCCGGGAAAAGGTGGTGGTGAAGAACCCGGAAGTGCGCCATCCTGCCTCCGTTCCTCCAAACAGTGAGTTGGTTACAGTCATAACAAAGGAGCTAGTAACAAAATAAGGAAAGGAAGCAATATAGAAGGTATGTGAAAATGAAGCTTTCTTTAACTTAGTAGGGCTTGATCCTAGTGATTTGTTTTTCTAAGACCACCAGAGTGGGCACAAAAGAACCAGCGAGTAGGCAAGGCTAAAAGCAAAACTGCAAATTTATTCTTTGGTCATCTAGCTTCAGGGACCGGAGCTGGGTTGGGGGGAGTTTCTAATACAGTCCCGACAAGTGTGGGGGCTGAGAAAGCCCACCCCCGGCGCATCTGCTGGGAGGACTTTTCTAGGAGTGGAAGGGCAATAGGCGGGGCACGGGCACGTCGGGGAAGGGGGGGCCGCTCCGCAGGTGCCACCAGGTAAATCTTGGTCTCCTCGGATTGACATCACCTGGTGCATGCCTGATTAATCTGCACCTTCCCGGGCGTCAGCTGCATTCTCGCACACATGGGAAGAGTTGGTGGTGAAGAAGAACCCGGAAGTGAACCATCCTGCCTCCGTTCGTCCAAACACCTAGTACAGTAACCCATGATTCTGAGAGAAAGATGTTTTCTTGAAACATCTTTCAAGAAAAATGGTGGGACCATTTTTTCTTGGCTCTGCGGATGCCTGTCTCAGTGGTTAACAGCATAAAATAGCATTCTTCCCAGGCTGGCTCAAGTGTTTTCTTTCTGTCTTTTGATGAGGACGTGGTTTTCAGGCTGGTGCTGGTGTACTGGAAATTCTAGGGGTGGTAGCTGTGCTAAAAGACTTTGAGTTCTGAGGGAAGGGAAAGTGGAAGATACATTAAGTATGTAACTTTTGCTGCATATCCGGGGCTTGAGGCCCCACGGTAATGCCTCCTGCTCATAGCAGCCCAGGGGATGCTGCGGCCCTGCTTCCTCTTAAAGTCTTGGCCTTCTTGGGGCCTTCACTGCCCCTGTGCACTGTGGCTTTGGACATGAGGGGCCTTGTGACTTATCCGGCTGCCTTTGAGCCTTAAGAAAGCTAAGCACCATTTTATATTTGACAGTGCTTTTTGTGTGATTTTATACCAGATAAGTTAAATCTTACCTTTATATTAATGTGCTTTAATGTTAAACTTAATAAAATCTTGTAGACATTATTTATTCAATTTTAATGTCTGACTATAAGGTAAGATTTCTATAGACTCTTTTTAAGCTTTTATACTTTTTGTTAAAGAGCAGGTTAGTGCTTTAAGAAAAATCTATTGTGCTTTTAATGGCCAGTTCACAGAAAAACTGCATGATACCCCTTTAACTTTAGCCAATATGTTTACATACAGAATTTCCTTTACAGTTAACACTTTAAAACTTGCTTAAACCTTTAAAACAAAATATATTTTTTAACCTTTTAATGTAGGTAAAAATCCATATTCTTATGCCTCCTTATAGTCCTGTTATTAAAAGTATATTTTATTTTTCTTACATACCTTGTATATAAACTGTTTTTTAAAAAAATAATTTTACATTCAGGAGGCCTAATTACTTTTAAATTATACACTATTTCTTGCATAAATTCCCTTTTATAGCTTTTCTTAAGACTTTCACAATCTTCAACATGTCTTAACTTTATGCCTTCCTTTTACACTATTTATTTTTCCTAGTTTCACCTTCTGTGTCTTCCTTTGATTTCTGTCTCTTCCAGTTTCTCTCTTACTTATTCTTTCCCTCTATATTTTAATTTCTCTTTCTCTCTCTCTCTCTCGTCATCATCCCATGTCCCATACGGATTGCTGCCAAATCGTTTGAAATGCTTGTTCCCTGGTGCCGTACAGAAATAGCACTTGAACATAAATTTAATTTACTCAGCAAGGCCATTTTTACTTCCTGCAGAAAGGGTACCATCGCCAGCAGCTTTGCCACGAGAGTACACTGAACAAAGGAGACAGGGTCATTTATAACCTGCTGCGTCCATCCTACTGCTGTGTCCAGGTTTCCATTGGCTGGGATGGAACCTCACACTCTGTATTTGTCCTGATTAGCTAGCAACTTAGAACTTTGTAAAAGAGGCAAAGGCAGAGGAGAACAAAGGAAGGAAGTAATTTGTGGAATGCTGAGAAAGGTAAAAACACCTTCAAATAAGGAAGAGGAACAGGCTATGACACAATGCTTGCTTGGAGCAGTATAAGCATGCCAGGGCAAATATTTAGGCTAAAAATTGTGGGAGCTAAGAACATAAAGTACATTGATTTCTTTATCACGGCTAGCAGATATTTAAGAATGTTAGCACAGGTCTTTGAATAAGTTTTGCTTTTAAGAGAGGTTACTATTTATTCCTAATTACATCAGGAGGAAAGTCTTTGGAAAGTCTACTTTACTTTTTACAACTGTGGACATCTAGAGGCTTGGAGTGTCTCACTTTCTGAGGATGCAGCCCAGCAGGCCCCAGCTTCATTTCCCAACCCTCGCTCAAAATGGAGTCACTGGTTCCAATGCCTCTGACACTGAGAGGTAATGTCAGGGGTGGGGAAACTGAGGCTCAGAGGAGCGATGGCACTGCACAAAGCTGCACAGCGGGCCACAGGGCACAACTCCCTGGTCTTCTGTTTCTGTTGAGTCATGTGAACCAAAAAGTATCCAAGATGGGTCTCAGTTAATTTAGAAAGTTTATTTTGCCAAGGATAAGGACACACCAGTCCTGACGACACGTGGACATGTGCCCAAGGGGGTTGGGGCACAGCTTGCTTTTATACATTTCCAGGAGGCACAGTACGTCAATCACTATATGAAGGATTCACATTGATGCCATCTGGAAGGGGGCTTCCGGGTCATAGGTAGATTTAGAAGTTTTCTGATTGGCAGTTGGTTGAAAGAGCTATTATCAGTAGACAGGCATGTCTGGATTAAGATAAGGGTTGTGACAACCTAGGTTTTATTATGCAGATGAAGCCTCCAGGCTGCAGGCTTCAGAGGGATTAGATTGTAAAAGTTTCTCGTTAGACTTAAGGTCTGTGTTGTTAAGCTGGAGGGCATCATGAGACCTGTCTCACACCCTCTTTACGGCCTCGGCTAGTCTTTCAGGTTAACTGTGGAGGGCCCTGGCCTATTGGAAGAAGTTCATTCCGATGGTTGGGGGTACCTTCGGATGTTAGTTTTGGTTTACAGTTGGGAACCCCCTGAAGGGCCTAGATCTCCCTTTGCCCCCAGGTGCTGGGCTCTGTATGTCTTTCGTGCATCTAGAGTCCAGAGGGGAAGGCCACCAAGGCTGAGAGCTGGGCGCGGAGGCCAAGGAGATGGGGAGCCAGGCTTGCTTTTCTGGGAAAGGGCGTGATAAAGTCAGGCATGGGCTGGTTGGTGAGGTCCCTGTGGGAGAGAAGGCGGGGACCCAGAACAGACCCTGTTGGTGACATGGAAAGACTGCGGGTGCAGTTTGGGCAGGCTGAGCCAGGGTGGGGTCCTGCATGTTGAGAGGCTGGCCTGCGGTGATGTGACCGAAGGGGAAGAGCTGGGCTGGAGCGAGCGTTGGTCACATGGTTGAAACTAGTTAGGGAGGGAGGGGAGTCGTCCAGGGAAGAGTCCAGGCCTAGCTCTGCTGGGACTTGCCATGTGGGTCCTGGCCCATCTGTAGGGAAGGTCTGGGCTCTATATCTCTGAGCATAGCTGTGTGCTGCCCTTCCCTGAAGTGGGGGTGGGCCTGTGCCTGGCCTGTCCCCTCATTCTGGGCGCTCCCAATGCCCATCTGCAAGGCTGTGGACCCCTCAGGAGTGGCCTGGAGCCTGGCTCCCATTGCCACATGGTGGTTGTGTGTGTGGAGAGGGCTGATAGTAGAGTGGTCAGGTCCAGGCTGCCCTGGGGGATGAAGTGCCGTCCTCTGGGTGCCCTGGAGAAAGAAGAGGACTCAGTGAGCCCTGTCTGGTACCTTCCCGGAGGAGGGCTCCCATCCTGGCCCTCTGTCCCCCGTCATGCGCGTCGGTGTGAACAGACCACCAAACAGGCTTTGTGTAAGCAATAAAGCTTTTTGATCACCTGGGTGCAGGGGGGCTGAGTCCGAGAAGAGAGTCAGCGAAGGGAGATAAGGGTGGGGCCGTTTTATGGGATTTGGGTAGGTAAAGGAAAATTACAGTCAAAGGGGGTTTGTTCTCTGGCGGGCAGAAGTGGGGGGTCACAAGGTGCTCAGTGGGGGAGCTTTTTGAGCCAGGATGAGCCAGGAAAAGGAATTTCACAAGATAATGTCATCGCTTAAGGCAAGGACCGGCCATTTCCACTTCTTTTGTGTTGGAATGTCATCAGTTAAGGCAGGGCAGGGCATTTGCACTTCTTTTGTGATTCTTCAGTTTCTTCAGGCAATCTGGGCATATACATGCAAGTCACAGGGGATGCGATGGCTTGGCTTGGGCTCAGAGGCCTGAGATCCCCTGTCACCCTGAGGCCCCTGGATTTCTTGTCTGCCTTTCCCAACCTGCCAACTTCATGGGCGTCTGGCTGGGTTCTGGGGATGGCCCCTAGGGGAGATGGGCCTGGCACAAGCGGGGCCGTGTCAGGGTGGGTATGCAGGCGTCACACAAGTACGCAGGGCCTGGGGAGGCATGGGCAAAGCATGGCAGGCCGCGGGGCGGGGGCTCCTAGAAGGTCACGGGCTGGGGAGCAGTGTGGGCAGTGGCCCAGAGGTGAGAAGGCTGCAGCTTGGCTGGGTGTCCCCTTTCTGTCCACTGCAGGTGGAGCCCCCTGAGCTGCCCGCTGACCTGCAGCACTGGATCTCCTACAACGAGGCCAGCAGCCAGCTGCTCCGCATGGAGAGTGGGCTCAGTGATGTCACCAAGGACCAGTGACCACCACCTTCACACCCTGCCTGCTCCGGCCACCATCCTGGGCCTGGGGGCTGCCTGAAGATGGGCAGGCTGGGCTGCACTCTCTTCCAGCTGGAGTGGCCTCCTGACCAGCTGGCCCACCTCCCTTCACCCACTGGGCCCCCCCAGTTATTGATAGCCCTCTGTGCTGGGCTCCACGCTAGGCAGAGGGAGGGGGTGGCATTGGCATCCTCACCTAGCTCTGCCCTCAAGGTGAGGATGGATGAGCAAAGGGGAGTCCTGTCTCGCCCTACAATGAGGCCACTCGTGTGGGCCTAGGTAGGGGAGGACGGTGCCTGGAGCAGAGGGACCCACAGGTGCCTCCTGAGTCTAGATCCTGGCTCTGACCACTGCAAGGGCTGAGGCAGGGCCAGGCCAGAGCATCCTGGGTACAGGCCTGGGCTCTCCGGGGCCTGGGCCTGATTCAGGTGCAGTGGGCACTCCTGAAGGGTCAGAGCAGCATCTGCCAGGCAGTCTCCTCTGGCTTCCGCTGAGGTGGATGGAGGCCTGGGGCAGAGCCTGGTGGTCAGAGGCTGGGGCTGGAGGCAGATGGAAGGGAGGCATTTGCAGACAGAGGACAGGGCACCCGGGCTCCCCGCTGCAGTCGGCCTTGCCGCCTCCTCCTCCTCCTCCAGTCAGGCTGGATGGGAGGGTAGCCTTGTGGCTGAAAGGGGCCAGACTAGGTGACGGGGTGGCACAGGGGCTCCTGGAGAGGCAGCAGGCTTCCTGCTGGGGGTCCCTTGTGGGAGGGAACAGAGCAGGCGTGGGTCTCTGCAGGGGTGTGCTTGCCCACTCCCACCCCTCAGTGCCCACCAGGGCCATGCTCTGTGACTGGGGCTGATCCCTGCCCTCTCTGGGCCTGTAGTGCCACAGGCCTCTGTCCCAGTCGCTGGCCCGGCCAGCAGGCGTCTTCTTGACAACTCTGCCCTCTGTATTTACCATGTTCCTTGTCAGCTGCGGGGCCGGCCCTGCCTTGCACCAGCAGAGCCTCTCCCAGCAGCTTCTCAGGCCTCCCTAATGCAGACACCAGGCTACTAGGACACTGGCCGGGGCCACCCCCTCCTGCCTCATAACTCACCTTACAGCTGGGGAAACTGAGGACTGGAATGCCCAGAGTCACCGAGGCAAAGTTGGGGCTGGTCCCAGCCTGAGGCTCCAGCTGATGCCCTCAGCTCCCAGAGAGGGGGTACCCCGTCTAGCTGGGTGCGGGGGTCATTCTTGTCAGCTCAGGGCCCTGTACCCACTTGCCTGTGCCCCTGCATCTGTGCCTGCACATCCAGAACTGCCTCTTTGCCGCTGCCTCCAGGAAGCCCGCCTCGAGCCAGAGCCAGGAGGGAGCTACAGCGCTGCCCCTGACAGAACACACCCACCCCCACTGCTGTTCTTGACTTATAGCCCCCACTGGAAAGCTGCAATCTTTCTGTTTTATTTAAAGAAAGCCCGACATTAAAGGGTTTTCATTGCAAGCGTGCTGGGGAGGTCCTTGTTTCTGAGCTCCCACCACCACCACCATCCAGACAGGCTGAGGTGGGGCCCATTCCCAGGATGGGTTTTCTGGCATGGGGGGCTATCCAGGCTTCTTGGGCTCCCATGAACTTAGGGATCAGGCTGGCAGGGCAGCACTTGTCCTCATCCCGTGGGGCATACGACTGAGGCCAAGAAGGTGCTGCTCAAAGCCCCCGGGGAGCCCTTCTTATGTGGCCCCCCTGGTTCCCAGCTCTTGAGGCTTGCAGCCCCATCTGCAGATGCCGGCTCCGGGTTGCTGGTCTCCCTCCTTCAGGGATTACCCCGGAGGTCATGCCCCAGACTCTGGTCTGGGCCTCCAGCCTCCCAGAGCCTCTAGCAGGGTGCGGGCAGCCACTGGGGGCAGAGGTCAATGGATTTTGGTGGGTGGGGGACGGGAGGCAGAGCATAGGGGCTGATCTGCAGGCCCTTCAAAAGGGGTAGCGGGGGGGGAGTGGGACCCTCCCGGACATAAAGGTGAATGAGGTGGGGTGTGGCCACGTCCATGCTCTGACCACCTTCCCGGGAGGGTCCAGAAGGCTCTGAGGGCCAGGGAAGGAGTGGGTACTTGGAAACAGCTATGAACCCAGCATTTAGTGATGGAGCAGTAGGGCTGGAGAGGGGAAGCAAACTTGTGCGGCAAGTCTGGGGTCTGCAGCCAGGGCGGTTGCCCAGAAGCCTCTGTTCTTTCTTGGGGGTCCTTGGGGGAGGTGGCTCGTGGGGTCACCATGGGTGTCTGAGCTGAGTGTTACAAGACAAGCTTCCCAGTGGGGCCGCAGACAAGGCTGTGGGGATGCTGTTCAGCCAGTGGTCATGAGCAGCTGCCTGAGCCCTGGTGCAGGGCGGGGGCCACAGGACAGGGTGCCTGGGGACTTGGGGGGGCACTATGTGTTGATGCCATTGCGGTCCCTGGCTCAGCAGCTGTCCCTGGGTCGTGGAAGGCACATTGGCCTAGATGGGGAGTGGGGCTCAGTGACTGGACTAGGGATGAGTGTATCCAGGGTGCATATGCATGTGTGTGCCTGTGTGCATTCGTGTGTGTGTGCATTTGTACCGGTGTGCACAAGCAACAGAGCTTCAAGGTGGTTGAATGGGCAGCACCCGCAGGCCTCTGGGACTTCTCTCTCCATGCAGAGGCTGAACATCCTGGGCTGTCATAGGCTGGCTCAGAGGAAGGTTTGAGCCAGCAGGGCCCTCTCTTGGTCTTGTTTTTGGAGGATGGGCGGACCACAGGGTGGAGGAGGGCCCTTGTTGGCTGTGGTGGTGCTGATTCCTGCCAGCAGGACTGGCCTGGGTCAGTGAATGGGCGACTGGGATTGGAAGTGAGCCAGTGCCTCGTCCTGTCAGGGCCACTGGAGCCCACTCTGCTCCTGTGGGCCTACCACCTCAAAGTTAGAGGGCGGCGACTGCTTCAGCCTGCGTCCTTCCCCCAAGGCCAACAGCTGCAGAATTTCTGCCCCAGCCGCCCCCACCCCCGGAGGTGTCTGCACAGTGTCCAGGTGCTGGGCCCAGGAGGCCCTTGGTGGATGCTAGTGAAGAAGGGACAGGTACAGGCTATGGGAGTGTGTCCAGAGGTCCTGGGTGGTGGCTGTGCACGGGTCCGTCGTCCTGGGGGAGTGGGCACTGTGCCCTCTGATGGCCAGGTGGACAGTGCCTTGGTGGGTGTCCCCGGGGCTCACCCTGGGCCAGTTACCTACTCAGTCTCAGCACCCAGCCACTGCCTCTAGGCTCAGTCTGCTGAGTGGCCACTGTTGTGTCCCCTCAGGGCCCAGGGACACAGATCCCTACATCTGAGGCCTTACTGAGTGGAGTTCGGCTGTGCCTGGTGTCCGGAATTCTGGAACAGCAGGACCATCGCCCACCTCATGGACAGGGAAACAGATTAAGGCAGGGAATTCCCAGTGTGGCCCCCAAGGGCTCAACGAGGCAGGCCAAAGGGGCTGATGCGTCCCAGGCCCAGGCCGCCGCTTCCCGCATGACTTCCCCTCTGGACACCTGCGAGTTGAGGGCACTCTTAGGGAGGAGGTGGAGGGTCTTGCCCCTGAGGGCAGGGAGGGACGCCCTACGGTCTGCACACCCCTCTCCTTTATCTTAGAGATTTCTCAAAGCTGCGGAAGAGTAGCGCTGGCTCCTTTGACCTCTCCGCGGTAGTGGGGTTCAGAAGGGCCTCCACTTCCCCTCCGCGCAGCAGGGTCTAGTGGCCCGGTTGGGCGCCCTTCTCCCTCCCCTCCACCGCCACCTCTTGCATCTGGCTGCTTCCCCGCCAGCTTTTCCCATGTCCTGCGGCGGTCACGGATGCGGCGCCCACTCCCTTCCCTAGACCCCGCGCGCCCCAGTGGTGAGCGTCTGGCCCCCGCGAGCCCCACCCCGTGGACGCGCCCTCCCGAGGTCCCTGCTGGACCGTGGACTCCCCACGCATTTCCTGGGAGGGTCGCGGCGACAGGCAGGGCGGGAGTCTCTCTGAAGGTGTCTCCCTGACATCTTTCAAGGCCCCGGAAAGTCCTTCAAGGGGGCCTCTCTGGCAGCTTTCTCTAACTGAGTTGAGCCACAGACTTGAATGCTGCATTCCTCCACCAAGCCTCAGTCTCCCTTCCTGCAGAATGGAGCCATGACCGGTCCTCCAGGCCGGCCGAGAGGGCCAGGGCTCTCTGAACTCTGTGCTGCGGGACCCCGGGGTGCAGGCGGCGCAGCCGCGCTCGCAGTGCAGGTTCCTGGCAGAGTGCACAGGGTCGCTGCGTGCTTGCGGAGAGAGCTCCGGGAGGGGTCTTCGCGGCGCGAGTTCCGGGGCTCGGGCGCGCGCCCTCTGCTGGCTGCGCGGGGTCAGCGCCGGGGGGCCCCCGCAGGTGCCTTCCCAGGGATGGGGGCACCGCTGAGCCTTCCCCACTGCACTCCGAAAGAGCCTGGAGGCCTCACCCCATTGCGTCGCTGGGGACGCCGCCAGAGATGCGGCGACTTTTTGCTTGGTGCACCTGGTGGGGTCAAGGCCCCGGCCCCTTGGCTCCAATCCAGGCCCTGGTGAGGCCCTTGGAGGTCCGGCCATGACCCAGGGGACGTGCCCTAACGGGAAGCCACACCGCAGGCCCGGTGCTGGTAGCGGGGAGGCCCTGGGGAGCCTTTCAAGGGGGCCTCTCTGGCAGCTTTCTCTGGTCGGGGCTGCTCCCCAGGGAGAGCATTTACCTGGTATTTCTGGGAGGGCGTAGAGGTAGGGGTAGGTTCAGACATCTGGGCCCTTCATAGAGAGAGGTGAGCTCTCACAGGGGTCCTGGGTGACCCCCGCCACTGCCCTGGTTACTCCCGCGTGCGCCTCGGGTATGCCCAGCTGGTCAGACCACTGCCTGCTGCATACTGCTCCCACCCCAGCAGCCACAGGTGCCCGCACGACCCCATGGGCATGGCCCAGCTGACGTGTGGGGCCTTAGAACCCAAGACCTAGCTGGGCAGCGCTTAGAAGGTGTGCAGCCCAGGGGACACCAGGGGACTGGGGCCTGAAGAGGGGCAATGTCTGGGGGTGGCTCAGGCCCACAGCAGCCGGTGCTCCCCGCTGGCTCTGCCCACCTCACAGTGGCGACAGTGGCACAGAGCACTGTGACTGTGATGGGACAGCCAGGGCCAGGCAGAGGGGGAAGCAAGCCTGAAAGTCAGGTCTCCTGGGTCCTGAGGACCCTGGGCTCCTCCTCCTCTAATCTCCTCAGCCGTCCCAAGGGGACAGCGGGCAGTTGTCAGAGGAAGTGACTGAAACCGTGGAGCTGTGTGGTACCAGCAGGCCCAGGTGCACACATCCAGGAAGACCCCCCCGGGCCGCGCAGGCAGCGCCAGATGTATCCACCCTGGGAGGAAAGTGGATGCCCACTCTGAGCTTCCTTTCCACTCTAGGGTGGGAGTGATGCCTCCAGGGTCTGCAGGGGAGATTCTTAGCGGGAGGAGATGTTCCCTGGACTAGGGAACAGGTCTTGGTCTGAGACGCCAGGCTAGTTTGCATCAGGAAAGGGGCCCAGGAGGCATTTCTCCCACTAAGTCTCTCTTTTCCTGTCTGTGAAATGGGTCACAGAGGCTCTGGGTGATAGGGAGGAGCAGGTGCCTAGAATGTGCTGTCATTCAGCCTGGCTCTCCTGAAAGCCAGCTCCGCACAGTGTCAGTGCCCAGGAAGGACAAAAGTCATCTCCACTCTTGGCTTATTTATGTTTTATACGTGTGGGGTATGGAAGGCAGAGGGTGCCCCTGGTGTGGTTCTCTCCCCTCAGACCCCATGAGTGAGCTGTGCCCCGGCAGCAGGAAGCAGGGGGAGGTGGCCGCAGGTGGAACCTGGCCCCGTCAGAGAGGAGGTGCCTGAGGAGCACCTTCCACCCTGCTGCCCTGGGTTCAGAGTTCCGAGTTGCAGAGGTCTCGGAAGCAGCAGTAGACCAGGTGGGCAGCCCCGATGCTGTCGGGGTCGGTGGCCATACAGGAGCGGGAGCAGGAGCGGGTCACCACGGGGCTCTGGTTGAAGGGGAATTCTGCAGGGTGGGCCAGTGTCAGAACCCACCCTCCCCTGCAGCGCCTGCCTGCTGCTGCACTGCTCCCAACCGCCGTCCGCTGACCTCACCCTCCCTGCGATCCCCGTTCCCAATAGCCCACATCTGTGAAGCTGCCCGGGGCCCAGCCCTCCTCCGACTGTGACCTGTTCATGAATTATTAGGACTTGTCGGACCTCTGAAGTGCCTGCCCTGAGATGGGAGCCCGAGCCCAGAGGCTGTGGCAACACCACCCAGTGGGTCTGTGTCAGAGCTGGTGTTTGAGCCCCCAGGGGACCCCGACCATTAAGTCCCACCCACCTCCAGCGCCCGGTGCCCCAGGACTGGATCTCTGAGGGGGCTGTGCCACCCTCGTGGAAGGCACCCCAGCCAAGGTGTGGCAGCCTGTTCTGCCCATCCCACCTGCTGCCTTTTGGGCTGAGAGGAGCACCAGCAAAGGAGGGAGGCACTTGGGGGAGGTGGCCCTGACTCCAGTGCACCCGGCACTGCCATGGGGCCTGGACTCACCTGCCTCCACCGTCACCAGTGTGGTCATGCAGGCTGTGTCCTCTGGCTTGCAGTAGGTAATGGTCTTGCAGGAAGCACTGACCATGGGCTGCTCGCAGGTGTAGCACTTGAGGGCCTCACCTAGGTGAGGGATGGGGGCAGAACCTCATCACCTGGCCTCGGGGGCCTCATCCTGGAACCAGGAGGCAGGGGCTGAAGGAGTCTCGCTGACATCTTTCAAGGCCCTGGGGAGCCCTTCAAGGGGGCCTCTCTGGCAGCTTTCTCTAACCGAGCTGAGCCACAGACTTGAATGCTGCTTCCCTCCACCAAGCCTCTGTCTCCCTTCCTGCAGAATGGAGCCATGACCCCTGTCCCAGGGTGAAGCTGGGCTCTGGGACCCAGGAGGGTCACTGAGAATGAGGAGTATGAGCCTCATGGGGGCCTAAGGAGGCTCTTGGCTCCAAAGCACCCCTAACAGCCCCATCCCCCTAGGAGGTGGGCAGAGAAGCTCAGGGGCAGGGTCCCCACCAGCCTGCGGCCTACTCACCGCAGCCCATGCTCCAGGCTGCCACAAGCAGCAGCTGCACAGCCCAGCGAGAGGCCATTGCTCCGTGGTCAGGAGCAATGAGAGGCAGCCAGCCTCACATCAAGGATTTATACTCAGCCCCTTGGGCACCGGCTCCTGGGCGGTGGCAGAACCGGCCGTGTGAGTCAGGAAAGCGAAGGCGGTACAGGGCCCAGTGGGGAGGCAGCTGGCAGGAACATGGCAGGCAGGCAGGGAGCTAGATCTGGGAGCTCTGAGGACGGTGACCCTGCTCTCTGCTTGCACACCTCCAACACTGAGGAACTCACTCTTCCCCAGCCATGTCCAGTGGTCCTGGGACAGCTCTGACAGAGCAGGCCTTTCCCACTGAGCTCAGACTGCCCCTCGGATGAGCCCCCATGTCCTGGCTGTGCCTCTGGGGTTCACATAGGCCACCCAGCCCCAACCTGGGGGACCCTTAAGACCCGGGTCAGTGTGGCCTCTGTCCTTGTTGCTCTAGCCCTTCCTGGCACCCCCTCCCTGCAGCCTGGCCTGCAGCCCTCTCCACAGACCTCTACCTGGTCTGTGTCACCTGATACACACCTGCAAAGTAGAGGCCAGAGGTAGGAAGCAGGTGTCAGGTGACGGTAGTGTGGGCCAGCTAGACTGCTCTCAGGCTGGCAAGGTTGGGCCCAGGAGTGGCCCCTCATCACTGCCAGCCCCTTCCCACTAATGACCTTTAGATCAAGCCTAAGTTTCTTGGTTTTAGGTTCCTGACAATAGGATTCTGCTCACCCTCCAGCCTCCTGGCCTGACTGTGTTGTGTGCTGTTTACTACATGCCCCCCACCACACCCTGTTCCATATCCATGCCTGCCTATGCCATGCCACTCAGTGACCACATTGCCTGGTCTCCCATCTGATGTCCCACATCTTCCCCATGCTGTGAGGCCCACTAAGGTCCTCTCCACAGTCCTTCTGGGTATACTAGCCTCTCTGGTTTCTCTGTCCTATGATGTCCTAATGGGTGGTTGCATAGATGGTTGAGTTGATGGATGGATGGAAGGGGGATGGATGAATGTGGGATGAATAGGGGATGGATAGGGGATGGATGGATAGATGGGTGGGGGATGGATGGGTGAATGAATGGGGGATGGATGGGTTGATGAATGGGTGGATGGGTGGATGAATGAGTGCGTGGATGGGTGGGGGATGGATGGGTGGATGGTGGGAGATGGATGGGAAATGGGTGGAGGATGTATGGGTGAATGGGTCGGGAATTAATAGAGGATGGATGGGGGATGGATGGATGGATGGGTGGGTGGGTGGATGGATGGGTGGATGGGGAATGGGTGGAGGATGGATGGGTGGATATGTGGGGGATAGATGGGGAATGGGTGGAGGATGTATGGGTGGATGGGTGGGGG